>NW_020449341.1:1064425-1082863 GCF_003343035.1 Apteryx rowi | reverse complement strand
AACTTCTTCACTGTGAGGGTGACAGAGCACTGGAACAGGTTGCCCAGAGAGGTTGTGGAGTCTCCTTCTCTGGAGATATTCAAAACCCGCCTGGATGCAATCCTGTGCAACGTGCTCTAGGTGACCCTGCTTGAGCAGGGGCGTTGAACTAGATGATCTCCAGAAGTCCCTTCCAACCTCAACCATTCTGTGATTCTGTGATTATCCCAATAGAGCAAGGGAGACCAATTTATTTTAATTTAATCACGCATCCAAAGTGGAAATAAGAATAGCATAAAAATAGACTAAGACGGATTGAAAAAATAGCCAGGAACTCCAAGTATTTTTGTAAAAAGTACAATGAAGATATTTTTTCCTTTTTAAGTTAAGTTCCATGTAAATTCTGCATTCATGCAAAATTAATTTTACCTCATCAAAAATCAGGGATTCAGTAATAAAATCTGAACTTTTCTCTTGTGCATATGAATATTTTATATACTTTTTAATTACATAATGATATACTACCCTTTGACTCAGGTCTCTCTTTATTAAAGGAGTGTTATTTTTAAACCAGTTCAGTATTTTGGGCTGTCTCAAGATTATAATTCCCAAAGAAGAAAGCCTTTTCCCTAGAAAGAACATAATAAAAAAGGAGATCCAAGAAGAACTAGAACAAGAGGTAGAACTTAGCAGAATAGCAGAAATGTACCTGCAGGAGAAATCCTGTTGACATTTTTCTCTGACAGACTTAGTGATTTTCAAAAAAACATATTGATAAAATGTCATATACGAGACTGAACTCCACTTCAGAGTTCATTTGTAAGGAAACCCCAAATGAAATTGTGTTTGAGAAAGTGCTAAATTTTGAAGAATAGAAACATGGGTAGAAGATATTCTTAGGTCCTCTAGCTGCAGGCTGATTGATTTGCACTAATTGCATCATTTTGTTTTCTTCCATTATGATTCTTTCATAAAATCTAGAAGCATTTTACAGAAGCTGATCTTCCTGAATTTATATCACATATTCACTCTTGATAGAAGGAAAGATACTTCAAAGCATATAAATTCTATAAAAAGAGAGTTTGCCTTTTGGGTGATTCTGCAAATGGATAGGCTTCAACATAGAAACTATTTAATCTATTTCTATATTGAAATTTTGATTGATATTGAAATATATCCATTTCAGTTGTGATATTCTAAGTTAATGGTGGCTTCTCAAACTGCCATCAATTACTGACGTGGATGTGAGAAATAGTGATATGAAGATCACCCTCTTTTTTCCTCAGAGTATTCAAAAGCTTTTGCCACTAAATTTGCAAACACTAAAATGGGGGGATTGGGGGGAAGGGCTATATGCTGTCTAAACCCACCTGTGAACCTGAGATACTGAAAAGGGCTAGTATTTCACAACTGTAGTAATAGATAGAGGGCTTGCAAAGAATGTCAGAGAAAGGGATAGGATAGGATAGGAAGAGACTTTGTAATTTGTCTCTTCTTCATGAATGAACAGTAAATATCATTCTTGTCTTGGAAGTAAGAGCAAAATGTACAAATCTCTTTACTTTCACAAGGTAATTACCATTTCGAAAAGTATATGGAGACTATATGTTTTGTTCAGCAAGCACTCAAAGACAAGGCATTTGACAGAAGTTTCCCCCCATACCTCCCCCCTCCAGTATCTGGGCCTTAATTCTCAAAAATCTGCAGTTGGTCAACCTCTGCACAAAGATGCAACATGTTCCAATCAGGTTGTGCAAGGATTCCCTTGAGTTACAGTTTTCCGCAGAATGGTCCTTTACTTCCAAAACAAACCCTTCATAATCCTCGGAGGTCATAACACAAAGTCTAAAGCTCAGCTTCATGGGACTCCTTTACTCTCATAGGAGCTAATTAGCTATTTTATTTAAATCCCAAAGTAGGAAGGTTGCTAATCCTTGACTTCAAAGTTCTCCCATTCTAAAGTGTAATTAGAGAAAGCAACTCTTTCTTCCAGTCTGAGAAGAGTTGACTTAGCATTTCTGTTTCCTTTCTTTTCTTGTTTCCAGAAGAGTCTTGGTTTGCAGGAGTCACCACCTCCCATCCAGCTCCCCGAACAGTGCTTGCAGAGGTAGGGTCCCTTTAATTGCTAGCTTTTAGTTTTCACCCTTTTTAGCTGTATTGGATGCAGGTTTTAGGCACTGTTCCAACACAACTTCCCAAAGTGGAAATATGACAACAACATGGAAGGATCTGGGAGTAATACAGTGTTATCATGCAATGGGGAAAGGAGAACATGCAAGCATGTACAACCAGAATTTTCATTAGAGCTTTTTTAAAAGTGCCCTACATAAATATTTCCTAGTACTCACTAGGAGGGAACCAAGAGCTATACTCTCTCACTTAACACCACAGTTATCATCATCCTGATAAAATCTTTTGACTTACAACTAAAAACAAAACTTATTTAAATATTACAGATAAACCATATTATTTTCCCAAAATACAGTTTTAGTGAATTTGAACCACTAGGTAGAAGCACAACACTTTTTTAGTGTGCATTCTTTATTAGAGATTCCATTATATTTTGTGAAGGAAAAAGTAAATCAGTATTAGATTTTTTAAATTACAACAAATTACAGCAAGTGTGTCTTCTAGTTACCATGGTTACAAGGTCCCAAGAGATCTTTCTTTTCTTTAAGAATTTTCTTTTTTTCCCACCTCAAGATGAGCAATAGTCCTTTAAAAATGTTATCTAGACTACAGCAAAAGGAGATTTATAGTACATTTATACTGATATGCAAATTAGCAGAGCTTTTGTTAATAAGAACGCCACTTGGGCACGAGCACCCCTTATACTGAGAATGACAGCTGCTGGAAATTATAGGTCTTATTTCTAAATAAACTATGAATAGTCTAAAAATAAACTCTACAGCATTTTAGATTGACAAATATGAAAAATATTTACTGTAACTATCTGACTAACCTATGAAAAAGAATTCAAGACAATGGCTTTTTCTCATGCTGTTTTTTTTGAGTACAGCATTCAATTTTTCAGATGCCTCTACTCTATTCCGTGCTGTTCTGTATGGTTCATCTACAGTCCTTTTCTCTGCAATAACCTCTGCTCACTTACAGCAGCATATTAAGCAATTTGACCTATGTATCACATGGGGTTACTCTTTACTTTTCACTCTTTACATTTTGATCTTCGGGAGATCTCATACAGGCTTAGAGGAAAGGAGTTTAGTACAATTCTCAAACATCAACAACAACAACAAAAATAATTTAAATGGAAGGCTGTTCATATGCATTTCTTATCAAGATAATTGCACAGAAATTCAGATCACTAGCTAATGCAACAAATGGATGTGCAACCAGTCTCACTCAACAGGCTTGAAACTTCAGCTACAATACTCAAATATATTCACAAACTTGTCAGTTCCCCCAAATTGTCTTTTCAGTTGCAATCATCAAACATACTCTGAGAGATTGTGACTTCCAGATTTCTGGAAACAGTGGTTCGGAATGATTGCAATAATAAAGATGGAGGCCTGTGCCAAAACTGCTATTTGCTGGACTTTTTCAGCAAGATGATGGAAATTTACTGCCAGTATAACCAGGTGTAACTTTACTGATCTCAAAGAAACCAGGCAGGTTTAAGCTTTGTTTGGAACAAACTGAAAGGAAAGAGATTTAGGTATCTAAACACCCTTAAAAACCTGGACCTTTGTTTTCTTCTCACGTCACTGGTATTACAGATTGAGTCATATATTTGATTCCCTAATATACTATCCTTGCCACTGTATATACACCACAAGAAACAGAAACTTGTGCATTGATTATCTGGAATGCACTAATATGGAGGAACAGACATGAAAGTCTATGTAATACTTATGAGGATGTTGTTTTGTTATGCAGACAAAAGCTGTTTGATACATACAAATAATTATTAAATTATGTAAAATATTTCCCTGCTTTAAAATATTATTAACCATTGCTGTCTTTTGCAGTTTCCTTAATATCAACATTATTTTTTCCATCAGAAAGAGTCCTACAACTAAAACTGCTTATCATATCAGACAGTTACTATAAATTCCTAATTATTTTCTATGAGTCAGTCCTTTTACTAATCCTAGTTTATACTAATCTAATCTTAACCTTCTAATATATTTATTCTAGTCCTAATATAGGACCTTAAACAAAATTAGACAATCTTTGGTGAAGATAGAACAGCAGACTAAATATCAGGTAAATATTAATTTAGCAATCAAGCAAAGTATTAAACCATCTGGTAAGGACTCAAGAGTCCTTTATTATTAACAAAGAAGAGAGAGAGCATGAGTAGCAGCTACTTGCTGCAATCCTGTTTAGGTAGATGTATTTCCAGGTGTGGGAGAGAAGTTATCGTTCCATGATGATTAAACTCTAAACTTCTCTGCAGCGATGGGAAGCACAGTGACAATTTTAATCACAGTGTTTGAGATACAAGCATGTTTGAGATGCAAACACCTGTTCAGTAGAAAGTAAATTGAGATTCTTTGAATCATTCCGTCTAGGTTTGCGACTTAACACAGATTTAACAGATTATTACCACTGTACAGTGTTTTTAACTCTAAAAAAGGTTTAACAGACTAGACTCGCCTACACAAATTGCTGTTTAAGTACCTCAGATTCATCTACGTCCATGTCAATATAGTCCACTTTCTGACTCAGGGTGAATGTGTTTCCCACCTTCCCTCTTTCAGCTAGACCGTGGGTGGCTAGGCGTGCAGAAACCAGGGGCCAGAAGAGCAGAAGGAGCGTGAGGAAACTTAATTCTAGCTGGGTGTTCGGCACTCAGTTGGTTCCTAGACACCACTGCCATGCTATTTCTTTGTCCAAAGCAGTCCAAAGTGCAATATGTTCCCATTCATGGGACTGACCTGGAACACCATTTGTGCCCATTCAAAGTGCCCCAGACATCAGGGAGGCTCAGCCCCCCTYTCTGAGGAGCTATCTGTCATGACTTTTGCACTTCTAACTCACTGTGGTCTAAGGACAATGTGCAGGGAGGAGCATGCTTTCACCCTGAATGGGGGCTAGGATGTGAGCTAGTGAGTTCAACCTTTCTCAAAATGAATAGGGCTGAGAGCCCAGGGAACCATTCATCCTGGGTGAGGTTTCCCACCTCCAGACACAAACAACACCTGATTAGGAACTCATCCTTAGTAGAAGGTTATGCAAAATAAAACTTCAGTAGATGTGGCACCTAGCACTGATTACTGGTTCTCTGTATTTGTATTGGTGACATAGACACCTACTTCAAAGGGAGTAGCTTACCTCCCCCAGTTACCTGAATTACATGAACTGGATGTCTTCAGGGGTGGAAGACTTTCTTCATTCAATTGATAGGGGTCTTACATGGCTATTTTTCTCCCTTGTTCTCTTGGTTGCTCCTCAGGAGTTATACATTAATATTTATAGGACATGTGTAACCTGCACCTGCATCTGCAGTGCTTTTATGCTTGCCATTTTACACTTTAGCTATCTAGAAATCACATAATAATTAACAATTAGAAATTTTGGTCAGAGATTATAATAGAATGATCATGCTTACATTGTAAATATGGCTGGAGATTTTTGATCACTGATTACTACTAATTGCTACAGCTATTACCTTTTTAGATTTAGGCTCAGAATGTGTCTTTTTAGAATTCARGTTTTAGAGTTCAACTCAGGCATTGAATTTGCATCTGAATAATTCAAAATCACAGAATCACAGAATGGTTGAGGTTGGAAGGAACCTCTGGAGATCATCTAGTCCAACTCCCCTGCTCAAGCAGGGTCACCTAGAGCACGTTGCACAGGATTGCATCCAGGCGCGTTTTGAATATCTCCAGAGAAGGAGACTCCACAACCTCTCGGGGCAACCTGTTCCAGTGCTCTGTCACCCTCACAGTGAAAAAGTATTTCCTCATGTTCAGATGGAACTGTCTGTGTTTCAGTTTGTGCCTGTTGCCTCACGTCCTGTCGCTCGGCACCACTGAAAAGTCTGGCCCCATCCTCTTGACACCTTCCCTTCAGATACTTGTACACATTGATAAGATCTCCTCTCAGCCTTCTCTTCTCCAGGCTAAACAGGCCCAGCTCTCTCAGTCTTTCCTCATAAGAGAGATGTTCCAGTCTCCTAATCATCTGTGTAGCCCTTCGCTGGACTTGCTCCAGTAGTGCCACATCCCTCTTGTACGGGGGAGCCCAGAACTGGACACAGTACTCCAGATGTGAGATATGAGAATCATGCAGTTCACCTCCCAGTTACCAGAATTTGGTAGTAGATGTATCAAGAAGCTTATATAAAGGGTGTCCACTGTGTAAACTAGGACACTGTATTATAAATTGGAATAGATACTACAATATGTCAAATATCTGGAAAACATTTGTCTGTAAAATTTATTCCATCCTGGAATCCAGGGAAACAGGATTCCCTAAATGTTCTTTTATGGAGAGATAGGTAGATAGATAGATAGATATAAATATGCAGTTCAAAAATAGTATTTTTTTAATTTTTAAAGAGTTCTTCATGAAGTCTTTCAGAATGAGGCAAAACATTAAGCAATATATATCCAGGTAAAATGTGAACAAAGTAATTCAAATTGCAATCACATATTTGTTTTGAAGAGAACAAATATTTTAAAGGTAATGAATAATAACAATAATAGGGCCAAACCAAGGTTCTCCAAGACCTTATACAGACTAAGCAGCAGCTATATGCTGCAGTTCTGTCTCTGGTCGTGGTCCCCTATTTACACAGACTGGGGATCTGCACAGACTTCATCATTCTTCCCTTGCGGCTGACGAACCCAGGTTTTCTTTCTGTGGAAATGGGTGGCTGATATTCATATTGACTCTACCTTGGTGGGAGTCAAGATGTGGGAAGGACGCATATGCAGACCTGGTAGCTGGGACTGATCAGCCAAACAGGTTTACCAACCTCTTGTACCAGCTGTACAAACAAAGCGGGGCAGGGTGAAACTGAGAAATAATTCAGCAATAAATACTGATGCAACAAGAATTGAACCCAATTTGAAATGAGAAGAGACTGTTGTATTTAATGGTGTCAGGAAAGGGAGAGTTCACAGGAAGACTATACGCCTCTCATTTATAATATAGGCAGGGTTAGTGAGCAACTTTTCTACTGCCAAAAATATTTCTTGCATTGCTTCACAAATAAAAATAGCTAGCGTCTTTGGCCTAAGGACATTTATTCTTTCTCTATTAAGTTCCCAATATTATAAATTTATTAAAGGCTCTCTTTAAGTGTTCAGTGAAAACTGTGCTGTGCACCAATTCCACTGAATAAAACCCACTAGCCTAGAAAGGATTGCCTGGCAGTACATCCCTGTCATGAGTGGAGATCTTTGCGGACACGAGCAGAGCTTCATATGGTGTAACCTCCCTGTGATGAGCAGTTAGCTCAAGGTGGCCCAGGCAATATCCTGCTGATAATTGGATGATCTTTGAGACATGGCATTGTTTCAGTTCCTCAGGGAAAAATAACCATATTTCTTTGCTGAGAGATCCATACTCCTTACATGAAAAACAACAGTCATTCTAGGAATGATCATTACAATCTGATCCTCACAGGGTTAAAATATTATCCTTTCTAACGCTATGTGATGTTCGAAACTGAGAATAATTATTTATTTCCCACAACTCGAAATGTATTGTATTATTTCCTTTTCAATTACCTAGCCTTATCAGCCAGCTGGGATAGTAACAGTGGGAAATATGTTTATATACACTGAGGGTCACAATACAAAGAACTGCTGCACTCCCAATTACTGCCATCAAGAATAGATAGCTAATTTCCTTTAACTGCTATGATTCCTATTAAAAGTTATTATAATAGTTGGCTTGTTCTTAAAATCTAAAGCTTGCTTCACAGTACACTTTCGATGTAAGTTATCTTAGTGCTACACTTCTTAAAAGCACAAGATCAGCAGCTTCAATTATTTATTAAAAACAGCTGTTCACACAAAAACGTGTTGCTAGCTTAGTAAGGAAAATGAGATGGCTGGGAGAACTACATTACATTTGTCTGACTTTCAGCTAAGGATGGTCAAATAAGCAGAATTATCACAACTGATCATAAAACACTCATCTAACAATTCTCTAACTTATTTTCACTATCGCATATAAATATACACATTTTGAAAGAGGGTAGAAGCAAAAGTTCTTGCAAGTGTTGAAAGCATTAAATAAGATGTTGGAAGAATAGCAGAAAATTGATTATATAGAATAAAACTAATGGACCTTGGCGACACTGTCTGCTTCGTCTCTTTCCTTTTGCTTCACTTTGTCATTTTCCATTCTGTTTAGGGCTACTAGTAAGAGACTATAAGTCTAGTAATGCTATAGTTCCCAAACTTTTGATACAGAATGAAAAAGAGTCTTTGACATCTAATAGTCTTCTGTGAACTGTTTTCATTTTGTTCCCAGTGGCATCCATTGCCAGACTGCTTTTATATTAATCTTTTCATCTAAGCAGCAAAATCATTTGCTTCCTAGGTTTAGTTGAGATTACTATCCTGTCATAACAAGGCTATCTTCAGTGCCAGTTAATTAGTAAGCACATGGTAGCGGGGCCATCCATCTTACCCTTTACCACACAAACCAGGCATTTATATGCAGCACACGCTACAGACTTAATATTAGAATAAGTCTTGCAGTGGTAATCAAGTTCTCACACTTGATTTTTTTTTTAATGGTAATAATTTATTTCTGAAGTTCCACCTATCTATCCATTAAGTGATGAAGTGTCAGGGTGCAGAGGGGAGTAATCTGTTATGTTGTCTATGCATAATTTAACTCTTAATTCTGAAGGAAAAAAATTGTATCTAGTATTAAATAAAGCCAATTATTCTCATGTGCATTAGTGTGCATTAGTCTTTATCTCCTCTACAGTCTGTGCTTTTAAGTATGTGTAATAGGAATCCAGCAGCTTTCCAATGTATAGTCTATACTGCAAAATCTGTGACTGAGAACAAGTCCGCAACATCAGTCTTTTCATAGTGGGGTCCTGGAATTCAGAATGTGTGAAAACATTTCAAGAAGCTATAAAAAATCAGAGACCTGACTGTCTAGTCTAAAATGATTCTAGAACACAAGTCATCACACATACTCTCACTTTTACAGAAACTCTGTGCAAAATCTGGTGTTGTATATGTTAACCAAAATCCTGTATATTGGTCAGTAAATGGATACAAAATCATCAGAGCAAGACACTGCTTACAGAATTTTTCAAGGACTGTTCTACTCTTCTTTGGAAAGTGAGCTTCATAAATTTGTTTATAGGATTAATATATTGAAGACTGCAGACTGAATAGTATACAATGGATCCTACATATATTTTTGAATGTATTGGATACTGGTTATTTTTTTTATCAGTTATAGATATAAATAATAGCACATTTTATCATACATGTTTAAGATATTTGGGAGATATACCTAAATTTAGACTTCTAAGAAATAAGTTTAATTTTAAAAATGATGTTTTAGGACAGAAGGCCTATGCAAACATGTTGTCTTTATCTGCTGTCCCCCAAATAACTTTTGAAACAGCTGTCCAATTTCAGGTAGATTTAGCAAAGGGGTAGAAGGCTCAGATAATTTAAGTTCCTAAAAGGTTTTATAAAGTTGGAGACTAGAAAGAAGGGAGGTTTCCAGATAATTGTGTGGAGACAACTACACCAGAGATATAATTTCCTTAGAGAAAGGTAGGCAGAATATAACCGCTACACATCCCATCTGAAGATATCTGGGCCAGGCAATCTGCACATATCTAGTTCCAGACTAATGACAAAATGCTTTATCTGCAGGGGTTTCAAAGACAGCCACAGGAAGGAACAGATGTTATTGCCATGGAAGACAAATCTGGGAGATTAAAGGACAAAAGTCTATAGGAAACCATTCTCATTAGCTCTGCAGCTGATAGAATAACTCATATTATATATATATTCACTAGTTTGTTTAAGCCCCTTCATAGGTGGCTGAGTAGAATCCTTTCAATGGCATGTCATATAGGCAATATGTATACATTAACAGATAATCCTGATTAACAAGACACCATTTTTGGTTGCATGACTTCCAGAGAAGGACTCACGACGTTCTCAAGAGTTAAGAATTATACTAAACAATTACACTATACAATTCCAATTCAAAGACTACTTGAAGCAATGGAAAGACTCAGGGAGGAACCAAAGGATGCAGTGAACAAAATGTCCACAGTACTGTTACCTAGGACTATACTGACTCCATAGTACAGATCTTATTTAAGGACTGTCTCACAGGTTACAGGTAACTGGTCACTAAGTTTCATTTTTCTTCAAGGCACAGACATGAAGAGCTACAGCTCTGATTTCCCCAAAATATTGAAGTTCCATTTGAGACTGTCTACCAAGGACAACTCCTGCCGCACAGTAGAGCACAGGAAGCATATCATGARGAAAAAGCCATAGGACAGGGAGGCAGCCACCTTCAAGAAATTCTCCTTGCTCCTAAGAGAGAGAATACTTGCATTTGGACAAATGAATTAAACTTTTTACCTTTGAATGAGAGAGATTTAGATATGCTGTCTTGGTGACCACAACCCTGATTATGTTTGTTTCTCTTCACATTTGCACGGCTTTCACCTTTCTAAGCATTGGGATTTCCTTTTATAAAGGACAGCAAAGTTAATGGCATTACTATGCAGACAGAAATTGGAATACTGTAGCACCTAAATGCTCAACAGCAATAAAACCAGTGAAAGAATGTGAACTATGGACAAAGTTTCTCTTTCCTGTACGCCTCTGATGTAAGGTGTGGGAAAAAATACTAGCGTTTGTGTGTGTGTGTGTGTGTGTGTGTGTGGTGCTTTGCAATATGACTGCTTTAGGAGCAAATGAACTGATTGATATACAGCATCATTGTATTTAACAATGTAGGAAGCTGACATCCTTTCATGTTCGTGGTGATGAATTTTAATTATTCAAAGTGTAGCTGTATTATATCAGTATCATGAGAGGTCATTTACAGCTTGCAGAAGAGGTTCTAGATCTTTTGACAGATACCCTGAGCAAGAACAAAAGTGTTTTTCACTCAAACCTGTCTCTGACAGCTTTTTGTTCCCCTACAGACTCCAGACTATATTGACTACTGACATTGAAGAATAAGTTTTGTTGACTCTGATGAGAAAAGTGCCTGCTTTTACACAAGGCCTTAATTTGATTCTTCATCATTTGATAAAAATTTTCTAGAGGCTTCCTCCTAGCTTTTAACTCCTATTTATTGGCCCAGATTTTGTAATTAGAACTGCATAAAAAGGACTGTTGATTACGATGAGGGAAGCATTGGTCGGAATTTGCTCAATCTTACATTAATTATTGTCCACTTAAGAGACAAGCAGTAGTTGCCAGTATAATCATTTTATGAGACTCCATTTATCATTCATGCTAAAATGGCCCAGGGTAGGTTCTTTTTATCCATTATAAATCAAAATAAATAATGAATAATGATAACTAATTGCAACTAATGAATCAGACACTGCATTCCTTATTCCCACTAAATCAGCTCTACACATGTGCATCGTTTAAAAGACCCAGAACCATCTTCACAAATAGCACAAAGAGGATGCCATTATTCCAGAAAGTTTATGCAGCAATGTAGTGCTCTGCACATGAGAATAATTCAGAGTTAATATAGATGCTTTAATGACAAAAAAGAGCATTGCTTACTTTCTTGTTGCAGAGCTGTGAGGCGGGTCTTGCATCGTGAGTGAAACATTTTTTGCATAATTATTAGAAGTGCATGGGCTACATATGAGAAGTAGAACCCAGGCCCACACTGCTCCATTTTTTCATACCATTCACAAAATCCACTAGTTCTATAAAAATAGATTTGTGGATTGTTGCCAGATTTTCTTAAATACATTTAATGTGGGTAAAAGTAGTTCTGTTATAAATTTACACTTTTCCCAGTAACAGTTTTGGCTAATATATATGCCCTATGGGGGTGAATTAAAAATTAAAGACTGTGAAGCACTCTTATTTTTGGTAATGGGGATAGCATAAGAGTTCTTACAATAGACAGACAAAAAAGTGAAAATATAGAGTTGCTGTACGAATGACTTTTATCTCTTCACACTACTTTTAGATCACCCAAAATCCAATATGCACATAAATCTTAAGTTAAAGAAGCCTGAAAATTAGAGAACTATTGTACATGTCTTCCTTGCCTGTAGTACCTAAAGATATTTGATACAGCAGAAAATCTAGACCATATACATAGCAATTTTGCACATTTTGTAAATTTGAGCTACCATCATGCTATAAGGTTCATAGATCAAAACTCTAGTTTCTAATAAAATTTAAAAAGAAAAAAAAGGTGTCAGCATGAGACTATGAACACTTTTTATGATTTTATGAACAAATTAGCCCAAATTATTGTTAGGATAAAAAAAAATCCACAGCAAAATCATTTCAGGTCAATAAAATATTTCATTTAATTTTAAGATCTTATTTTTATTAAATACTTGAGAAATAAAGACCAACTTCAAAAAAGTATTTTGAGATGAGAAATTGGAATATTTTGTTCTAAAGATCTTGAAAAGTTTTGATTTTGATGTTTTGGTTTTGATGTTTTCACTTTTTTCAAATCTTTTTAGTCAAAGCAGATTGCTAAACTCAGTACAAATTGTTTAATTCAGAGTCAATGGAAAGTGGTATGCCAGAAAACTATTTCTCCTATAAAGTATGTGAAAAACAGCTCTACGAAGGTATTCATGCTGAGGTTGTAGGAATGGCTGAATGATAAGAATGCCTCTGTTACAGCTTCAGTGATATCAGGGTTCAAAGAAGATGGAAAAAACAACCTCATTAATTTCAAGTTTTTAAGTAACACAGGAGAATAATTGGTGTTTGATTAGAAAGAGGATAGAAATGAGAAGAATTATTTGAACTGTGAAGTACAAAAGTATATAACAAAAAATGGAATGCATAGTTTTTCCTACATCTCACACATGATTTAGCAGAGATCCCTGTTCTCAACAATAAAAAGCTATCCAGCAAAGCACTAAAGTCTTGTTTTAACAAAGCCAGTCGCATCCTCCAAACATCTACTAATTTTTGCAAGGACCATTTTCCTAGACCACTGCTTTGACCATGCCACCACTACTTATGCAGCCCAGATTAAGCATAAACATTAACTGACTTGTCTTCATCTAATTTTCAAAGCACTGTATTTTCCTTTCCTTTCCTATTCCTTTCCTAAATATATATTTTTTTCATTTGTCACAGGACCAGTTTTTGTCCCTGATCAAACTATGACACTTCCATTGCTACTAATTGTATTTTCAAACATACAGAGTCTTCAAAGTTGCCTCTAATGTCTAATATGAGTTCCCTGTAAGCATCCACAATGATACCTCTTTAACGTCCTTTAAATCCTTCCTTGAAACTTTCCTCTGCCTGACAGTGATTAAATCTCTGGTATGCTGGTAATGCTGCCTCTTCAGATGAACAGCACTGTCTCATTGCTTCAATGTACTTCCACATCTGTCTGTAGAAATCTGCTGTCTCTTGCCTTATAACCTCTTCGAGCAAGGGCAATATTTTCATGCTGTGTTTATATACTACCTGGTACAATAGGATTCTGAGGCATATCTGAGAATCTAAGGTTTAAAGAAATACTAATAGAGCATATATTTAAGTGCTTTGCTGTTTTGAGAAAGCCCTAATTAAAGGAAAAGGTTCAGCAGCCCAGAGGAAATGAAAGCATGTCTGGCTGTAAAATATTAGTATTCTCTGGGGGTTGTGGGCTTGGCATAAAGCTGGGGCTAATCTGTGTATAAACCTGGGTAGAACAGAGGAATTTTTTTAAGGTATGGCTTATCCTACTTATGACTATCAGTAGGCCCAGAAAAACTGCAGAGGACTTGACTGTTATATCTTCTATCTTATTAACACCCTTTCCTTTCCTTGAGACATGCTAACCAGGACATGCAAGAATCCTCTACCACAAAACTGAATTTGTTCTCTCCATTACTCCCATGCTAGGACTGTCCTTACTGTGGGAGGAAACAGTATCATGGCCTTTCTGCACCTCAGAAAAATTTTGGAAAAATACCAAATATGGATGATGAGCTATCCTTAAAAATCCATAAAGAAGCAAAATATTTGCCAGTATCTTTTTGCCAGGAGCAGTGATTTGGAATGGAGCCCTTGAATCCCCTAGAATAGGTGGGCAAGACTGAGAGGCTACAAATGGCTTAATCCCAGGGTCTGCTATTTGTAACTCTGTATCAATAACTACAAGTGATAGAATTAAAAGAAGATGGTCCAAATATTTCATTTATACTGGGTAGGAAATTAGACAGGAGCACTGAGATTTTTTCACTGTCCCAAGATGAAGAAATATTTTGCAACAGAAATCCAAGCACTGAAGCATAACAAACAAAGGCAGGCATCTGAAAAGACATCTGTATTTGCAGGACTGGGGCCAGCATTTCCAACTCATGGATTACATATATAAATTACTTAATCATTACATTTATGGAGATTTAGCTGAGCCCATTTTCCTTTTTAGTCTCTGATGGGAAACAGCAGAGGTGCCTTTGTGAACTAGACCTGAACTATTGAACCAGGGAACTCCACATGCCACTTTTTTTGTTTTTGGTTTTGTGGTTTTTTTGCAATGCAAGTCATAAGAACTTAGAGGTTTTTAACCAGTTATAAAACATTTTGACTTGTGTAAGAAGTTCTAAGGGGAGGCAGGACTGGGAATTTGATCTGGGAAAGGGAGCATTTGTCTGGATGATGGAGAATTCTGAACACTAGAACAGGATATGTCACACCCTTGTCTTTCTAGAAGATGATTGGGGAAATGTAGGTCCATAACTAGATGGAAATAGAGACATTTCTAGCTATGTTCAGGGCAAAAGATACACTGTGATTTCTATAATCTCCTACAACCTAATTGAAGTCTAATAAGGGGACAGCAGCTGAACAATATTTGCAAAATCCATAAAGATGTTGCAGCTAATGGAGATGATGGATATTTCAGGAAAAGATTAATTTTATTGAGATTTTCTTCAAGTCCATACTAAATAAGGCATAATTATATATATACTATCTCTAGATCTAGGTGTGTCTATCTTGGTATCCTATTTGGTCAGTGGCCTGTAGTTGTGCAGAGGGGACAATCTAAGAACAGGAGAAGCATGTAGTGACACTGCTGCTGGTACACCCTCCCAGCTGCCAGAAGAGTACAGCTCAGGGACTAAGGCGTTTTGTATCTGCTGGTATTTTTATTCCTTTAATTTTTTTTCCTTTTTTTTTACCATGATGTTTTCTAATTGCTTTTGAAACCATGTAAAATCTTCTAGAAAAAAAATAAATAAAAGGCCATGTTAAAGTCTTCTGTGTGTCTTCACACAAATTGAGGAGGATATCACATGACAAATAATTATTTGGTGAGGTATGAAAAAGGCTCAAAAAGCAGCTATCTTCTATATCTAACAGATGAAAATAGTTATTTATCAGGACATAATACAATAAATGTCTCAGCTCAGCTTTGCCTTTACTATGTTGCCCTTTGCGATCTCCATTTGAAAGGGAGGGGGATCTCAGTAATGGCTTCTCTTTACCAGAGAGAACAGATGATTTTTGAACAGTAATACCAGATGAAGTAACGATGTCCTGCAAACTCATGGACTTAAAAATGAGCAGGGTTTGGTTATCACTGACTACTGCTATTAATTCTAACCTAATGTTTAGCCTATGCTGCTTTTTCTTTGAAAAGTATCTTTTATTTTTATATAACGCTTAAAAAATAAAATCTCAGGAACAGTCTAATGTAATTATTTAACAATTACAGAAAATTATCAATTACTGACATTTACATTTCCACTTCAGCACAGTGGTCCATCAAAGAAATATTTATTGCAACTTCTGGCCATGCATTGAAAATGGCATCTCTGAAGGATTTGCAGTGATCCAGAGAAACTATTTAACTAAAAATCAAAACTTTCAGTAGTTATTGATTGTTCATGAGTCTACATCATTATTGTTGCTGACAACTTAGGTATGTGCATACTTATTGAATTTACAAAGCTATTCAATAATCCTGCATTAATCTACCACAATACGTGCACACAGAAAAAGGTATAGCTACTTTTCATGATTTTTAACTCATATTTCTAGAAATAAAAATCCAACAACTCAATACCTCTAACTTAAATTATTTTAAAAATGTAATTATTCAGCAGACCATTATCAATCTAAATAAAACCCTTGCTATACGAATGAATTTTCTGTATGAGCACACATGTATGTAAATAAACATCACTGCTGTAATGATAAAACAACACTTATTAAAGAAAAAAAAATGTGCAAGATGGAAACTGTTCTGTCCCTCTCTTTAAATGGTTAAATTGCCCCTTGCAGTAAAATTGCTAAAGAGGAAACAAAATATTAAATGTCAAATTGACCTGGCACAGATAATATTACTGAATTTTAGCCATCACATATTCCCTTTTTGTTCTTAATTGGCTATTAGTCTTTATGAACACAAAATGCTCAGGAGAAAAAAGCTTTTATCTTTGTTCTGCTCTTACTGCTCTGGTCATGTGGAGTGTACAAAGCTCAGCAAACTCTCATATACTGTACATCAGGTTCTTTGAAGAGTACAAGACAGAGTTTATTCCTCTTCTTAACACAAAGTATCAGAATACAAAGAATGGCGTGGCTATCGAAAAGAATTACTCAGGCTACCCATGCAAAATGTACATTTTCATTTCCAAGTCATTATCTTTTATAACTAGCAGTTATCACAAGTAAAGAAGCTCAATCAAACATGGTTCTACAGTCTACTGAGATACCCAGAGGTAAACAGTAAAAACTGTTATTAACCAGGACCTAACAATAAACATGTTCACTTGCAGATTTTGTAAAAAAACTCTCAGAAACTGACATCACCTACAGTTAATAACCGCCTATGGAAAGCTGAAGTGAATGGAAATCTCTACTTAAAACTCAATGAGCTGTGGATGAATCCCCCTTTACTCAGCATCTGTTTCTAACAAACTTATTTATGAAGAGGGCTTGTTTCACTGCTGCATTCTTCCAGTTTTATGGGGCTCTCACTGCATGCCATTACTCCATTGTGAAACTAGAAACTATTACACTTCTAGCCTTTGAATTTCTGTAACAAACAGTAAGATATTACACATTTTAGAGCAGCTTCAGAGCTGCTCTAATGTATGATCAGCTATAGGTACAGGTATGATCAGAATACTCAAACCAATATACCAGCATACCCAGACAGACAGAAAAGGAGCTAGCATAGAAATTTTTGCCTTCTGTTAGCTGAAGGCTTGCCAGCTAAGACGAAATGTTGTCTGAAAGCTCTGGCCAGTACTAGTTGAAAGGGGTCAGAAAAAGTGCTCATGTCCCAACATTTTAAATCAACCAGCATAAATATTTACAAACAAAATAAACATTTCTTAATAAAAAAGGACAGCTTGAGAGAATCATCATTACAGTCTTAAATTCAAATGCCTCTAGTTTGGCTAATACTTTTAAATCAACTTAAGAACAGTAAAATCAAAAGAAAAATCTTTAATTCCTTTGGCAATAATAAAATGCACTATCACATTAAGTGATATTTTTAATTTAAAATAATAAAGAGCTTCTTTCTTTTTCTTTAAACAATAGCTTCACATGTGAAAGAATGAATTACAATAGCAAATGTGCATATTTGAATAATTACAGATATTGTATTCAATTGCTTAGTTATAACAGAAATGAGTGCAGACAGCATAAAAACAGGCACCAAGCAAAAAAAATTTTTTTAAGTATATCTTTTCTCAAGCTTCTTACCAACTCAAGCCAACCAAATACACAACCCAGTATTTACCTTTTTGGGGATAGCAAGGGCTGGGTTCTGTATTATTCATAAGTGTTTTGCTTTAGGCACATGCAAGCATATTTAGTTCAATCAAATCTAATATTAACCATTTTAGACCATATTTGAGCCCTAAAAGATTGAGGTTTTAAGCGAGTTTTTCTGAATGAAAACAAAGAAACCAAATGCAATATGTTGACCAAAAAAGTTTATGAGACTACAGCCTGCTAGCTTCATATTTCTGTTTTCCTTAGATTTTATGGTCTTCACATCCTAGTTAGTTCTAACAGGCAGCCTATCATTCAATATAGTCTCAGTACACTACAGTACTCATGTACCAGGTCCCTCTGAAGTCAACTATTCATGTGCTTTACAGAATCACAGAATCGCTGAGGTTGGAAGGGACTTCTGGAGATCATCTAGTCCAACCCCCCTGCTCAAGCAGGGTCACCTAGAGCACATTGCACAGGATTGCATCCAGGCGCGTTTTGAATATCTCCAGAGAAGGAGACTCCACAACCTCTCTGGGCAACCTGTTCCAGTGCTCTGTCACCCTCACAG
>NW_020449341.1:915596-1062175 GCF_003343035.1 Apteryx rowi | reverse complement strand
TACCCATAAGCTCTCGACTTGCTCTTCATCCACCCCTAGGCACAGCTCAATACATTCCAGTTGCTCTCTCACATGAAGAGCAACTCCACCACCTCGCTTTCCTGGCCTGTCTTTCCTAAAAAGCACGTAGCCATCCATGACAGCACTCCAGTCATGCGAGCTATCCCACCATGTCTCTGTAATGGCAATGAGATCATGGCCCTGCGACCGCACACAGATCTCTAGTTCTTCTTTAAAACTAGGCATTTTCTTAACATAGTTCTTAACACCTTGCTGAGGAGCAACCTCATTTAATTTTCATCAAAGTCAGTGGAAGGACTCCTAACAAATTTTGTGAGACAGCATTCAAGTCTTAAAATGCACATCTTCCCATGAACTCTACACAGGTGGATACCTGTACTCAAGTCCTATAGGTCCACCATAATATTTTGGCATGGGACCTTTCCTTGTCTCTCACTCACAGGTTGGAGAACTTGCACTACTGTTTAATTTTGCCCCAGTCCTGTTTCTTCCCCTCTCCACTGTCCTGACACCATCTACCACAGTCCCACAGCTGGCAATCTGCTTGTGCTAGTGCAAAATATCAAACTGAAGACAATCATCCTAACATTAAAGGTGTTGATCTAATAAATTACTTAAGTGCTGCAACACTTAAATTTATCCTCTTGGGTACCCACGTGGAATGTTTTAAAAAGAGCATTAGCAGCAGCGTCTTCTCCCTTGTAAAACTTGAGGAAAATTAAGAGGCTTCAGGTGAGCAATCAGAAAGAACCTGTTTGTTGACAGAGGAACTGCCCACAGCAAACCAGTAACAAATGCTAAGGACTCAGGTACAGCTGAAAACCTGCTTATGTACAATGCAATTCAATATCCCTAAAGAAAAGCTCTGCATTATAATTCAAACAAATGCTTTGTAGATATTAAGAGGGTTTTTTTTTTCTTTAATAAAAGAAATTCATGGAGTCCTATTTTGTCATCAATAATCAAGCAAAATTATTTATTGGAACAGGAATGTCAGCTTGAAATGTGATGGGGGAACTTGCACCTTCTCTTTCAAAACTAAAAATTTGTCTGTCTCCATAAGAAAAAAGCAAGAGTATAATGTTTCATTTGCTTTATATTGTACCATACTAGAAGACGTTATGTCTTTCAATGTCTTTTCCAATTGGGGGTGTCGAATGAAACCTAGAAGATAGAAATTGCAAAACAAAACAAGGGAGACGTTAATGCAATGTGTAATTCAGCTGTGGAAATCCTTGCATCAGGAGTCTGTGGATGCTTAAAATTTAGGTGAATATAAGGATAGACTGGACAAGTTAAAGAAGAAAGAACTATCAGAGCTAATAAATGCGAAGGTAATACCTCAAACTGTTACTGGTTGTAAGTATTCTGGAGAACTGTTGTTACAGATTTATTCTGATTTTACATCCTTCCCCAGGCAACCGTGGTTGGCTATAGCTAGAGGCAGAGTCTAGTAGGTTAGAGCGTATTCTGACCTTGATCCCCCTGAAGTAAACAACAAAGCTGTCACTAGCACTGATTTCAGGGGGGCTGGATTTCATTCCAAAGCTTATTTATTATTTCTAGTATAGAAACAGGAACAGGATAGAGGCCTTATTTTTCCTGAGTACAGATCTGTAATAGGATAGGTTATTGCAGTGAAGAGCCCCAGACCACAATGGTTTATACTTTTGTGTAGCAGCCCCAATGAGTAACTGTAGAGTTCAAAGTGCAAAGTTTAGCAAGCTTTTAAATCTTTGACTCCACAGTGTGAAATGGCAAACAACATCGAGAAAACAGAGGATCATAAAAACTATTAATTAAGTACACTTCAAATATTTCTGACTGCTACTCAGTCTCTCATTAATGAGTTGACTAATTAATCATAAGTATCTTAAATGCTCCATGATGTTTTTGAATGTTTTGGTTGTCTTGACATTTCAGGTGAATAATGTTTTTATTTTTCCAGCCCAATTTTAAAGAAAAAGAAGTGTTACAACAACAACTTTTTAAAATGKCCTTTTTAATTTAGGAAATATTTAACAGCCTTTGCTAGAGGTCACAATTAATTTGGGAACTGGAGAAGATTCATAACTGGGAAGGACTAAAAAGTCAAGCCAGTCATTGCATTGTATATTGAGTCATATCTTCTTTTGCTAATAAGCTTTTTCTCCTTCTCTATATTGCTTCATGTCTGTATTCTTTATTATCTGCATCACTCTGATATACAGAGAATGAGCTAGAACAGAAATTCTTCTTTGATAGGAGGCAGAGCAAGAATTTATAGGAATGCCTATATTTTTCTCAAAGCTTAAGTCATAATGTCTGAAAAGTGCTTTAACATAACAATAGCTAATATCATTCAAAACACTGCATTAAAAATATTGCACAGTGTACTTTTATTAGTAAGTTGTAACACTGGTTTATTCCTGTAGCCTGTCTCAAACTGAGAGCATGACAAGGTGCCTTGGGGAAAGTAATGGACGGTTATGGAATAATCTGCCTATTGGGAATGTTTTTTCAGTAAGCTTGAAAGGCATGTTACTTACAAAATCATTATTCTATCTAATATAAAGTTGTAAAAATTATGAAAATGTCTAATTCATTTAAAAACTGTATTAAGATGTTGGCCTCAATTCGATCTTGTGAAAATGAGATTCACATGTGGTTTGTGCTTACAAAATTTGTATTTTATAAAAGTACATGTTTGTTCATTATTTTCTTTCAGTTATCCCTTTTTTCTAACACAATAACAAAAGGTAGGTATGAGAGTGTGCTTCATTGTCTCTGTGTGCATTTACTTACACATTTGTGTCATTTCTGCTCTTTAATCCTTTCTAAATTAAAATAATAAGTTGAGTCTTTATATGGAAATCTTTCTTCTCAGCTTCCTTTAATATGCCTACTCTATTTTCTGTATTATCTTTTTTGACCAGAACTGAATGTCATATTCCAGCTGAGTGGTTATAATTGACTCTCATGTAACATAGCGCTATTTTCTATCTGTCTATTTAAACATTCCAACACTGTTTACTTTTCCAGTTACCGACACACTCACTGAACAATCTCTAACAATGTCAGGTCTTTACTTATCATTTAGAACCCAGCAATGTGTATGGTTAGTCCCAATTATTCCTTCCAATGAGTGTTAACTTTCACTTGTCAGCTATGAAGTATTGTCAGACACTGAACTAAATACTATGCCGGCATTGCCATGCCTCTCTAGGTCTTTTTCTAGTCATTGGTCATTTTCAGTATTCTGCATTCTGAAAAGGTTACAGTTTTCCCATTCAGCCGTAGATCCAAAGAGATAAAGTTGGAGCACCAAGACAGCCAGCTAGCTGTTGCTGTCCTGCTGCAAAAAAGGCTTTCAGCAGACAGCTTTACCAAAACAACTGTGCCATGAAAGAAAGATCCACCTGGAAGTTCTACAAGGTATCTTTTTCAGGAGGAGAATTCTGGTTCACTGATATCATGTTTCAGGGAGACTGTTTAATTCCAGTCAATTTACAGTGGAACCCATATTTCAGACCTCCATCTGTCAGCTTGCTAATCTCTATAGCTTGCGCTTCTAGGCCTTGCATTGTAACAGACAGAAGAGAAAACAAGAGCTGAGACCCTAAGAACCACAGCCCTAACCATCGCAAAAGCTCTCACTTATCATATTGTCTGCCTAAAAGCTAAGGATCTGGGGAATGCAGAAGCCCTGGAGCGTGGGCTTCCAAACTCAAGACTTAGAAGCGGGTGGAACCACCACCTGCAGGTTCTCCCAGTCTGGCCAATTTAAAACAGGGAATGAGGCTTCTGCTCTGAGGCATTCAGAATTTCATATTTTTCAGCTTTCACACCAAAGTGGAATGAAACCTGGAAAATTCAAAAATCCTTTCCTGTGTATTTCTACTCCATTATGGTCCATTCATTTTACAAGAAAATTGAATGTCTGTCACGGAAACAGGACTTCATATATATTTTTATCTTATAATCTTGTCATACAATTTGATAGCACTGAAAAAACTGTGTTCAAGCACGTCAGCCTGCATAATCATTAAATTCACATAACTTTTAATGAAAGCATTGTATGCTCAGAGAGTTCCTATTCCTAGTTAGAAATGAATTTCCATATCAAAGAAATTCATTTATTCTTATGGCTTGGATAAAAGGATAGTATGACTTGAACAGATTAGAAAATTTTTGACAGAACATTTTTCCAACAGAAAGCATATTCGATCCTGGAAAAGCTACATGGAAAGGTGCTTTCTCAATATTGAAACTTATTATAACAGTATACACCTTTTGATCAAATATAATTCTGGGAATGGAACACTTTTATTTTAAATTTCAAAATAGATTTCTTGTTTTAAAAGCATATTTCAATGTTATAGCAAAATGTCAATGTCAATTTTTTAAATTAATATATATTTTTAATTTTTATTGCTGATTCCAATTTAAATTTTCTGTCTTGAAGCTAGACAATTTAAACTCTGTAGAATTCTATAAAAAACAGAAATTTCAGTATGTTCTTCAGATGTGTCAAGAGGGGATGGCAGTCTTTGCAAGGAAATTTCTCTATTTCTAAAAATCAAACACTGTACTACTATTATACAATTTTTACAAGATGTACTGGTTGGGAGCCCTCATATAATGGCAATGAAAACTCATGGAAACATTGATTGCTAACCTTTCACTAACTTAGATGGAAAGCCTACATGCATTTCTGGCAGATTGTGCAATAACTGGCAGTTATGACTAGCTGGCAAAAGATGGGATTGAGATGTTTTCAAAATAAGGATAGGATGCTCCTTTCTCTGGCTAACTCCTACTCCAGCAGCAGCAATTTAAAGATTTTTTTCCCCTAGTTCTAAATTACTTTTTGTAACAATGGTGCCCACACTTTCAGCTGCATCACCTGCACAAATTAAGAAGCTCTTCCTATCTCTAGTGTACCTGTAAAAGACAGATTAACGCCCCCAACAAGCACACACACACAAAAGACCAATATTCCATTTCCTTTATTTGACGTTATTTCAAACAGAAGACAGCTGTTGTTCTGCTATAAGCCAAGAACCAATCTATATTCAAATCCTGTGTGAGCCTTTAGTGGAACTTTTAGAATCATCATGTACTTCATATGTTTTTGTTTTTTTTTTTTTGCCAGAGCCCACAGACAAATATAGCAATAGCAGTGAATTTAGGTTTACCTTGACATCTCCTAGCCCATTTTTTTTACCACGTGAAAGCTTGGGGGAAAAATATTTTCCCATAAACTAGAGATTCCAAATATCCAAACAAGATCAGCTGGGATACAGAACGTTATCACCAGTTGCAGGGCAAACCCTTAACAGCCAGACCACTAAGAAAACCCATTTATTTCATTTAAAAACTTAAAACAAAAGATATCAAGCTGCAACCCCAAATAATTTATATTAGTGTTAACACTGTGGTGCAAAGACTTTTATAATCATACTTGAATACTGAAATTCAAGCCTGGATGAGGCCTCTCGGGCCTATTAAAAGTAAAGCTTGAATAGGAAAAATCTAGTTTATTACAGAAACAGAATGTAATCACCCAACTAGAACCTGTGTAATAAACATTTGTGTAGAAACATACATAGATTTATGTGCACACGAGTTCATATGAAACAAAATTACAATCAAAGAACATTAAAACTGTTGCAAGGTTGAGTACTCAAATGAGAGGCAATTCTAGAAACTGTGCAACCTTCACTTAGCCCCTTTTCCATATACAGTATGATTACGTCTTTAACTACATGTTTTTTTCTGCATACTTACAACCTTATTCAGGGCTTATGATGGAAACTACTCATTTAATGAGCTACTATTTCAATATTTTGTTTTCATTGTTCAACATGTTCAGCTTTGCTTATGGCACACTATTCACACCCTGCTCTAAGGACAGAGTAATTTCCTCACAGAGTTATTAATTTCCTCAGAGCTACTTCCATGGCGCTTCTCTCTACACTTCATGTGTGTTTCCCAAAAGTTCATTAATTTATTTTCACAACACCCTTTAAGACTAGTGGCTATTACTACTGTAGCACTGAGAGATTAAGTCAAGGCATCCATTACTTCTTGATGATCAGAATGAGAAACTTAAGACCTAATTTTCCATAACTTGAGCACATGAAGTAATTCATACATTTAAGCCCATTTCCCAAGAAATTATAAGCAGTTGATGGCACTCTCCACATCACAAATTATGGTCTCAGGTTAGGAATCTTAAAAATGAGGAACAAAAAATCACACCTGGGAAAAGTCTGCTTTAATTGACTGCCAGGCATAAGGTAAGAACTTGATAACAGTGGCAGGCTTGGAATACAGATCCTCAGAACAATAGTCAACTACTCTTATCCTGAAAAAATCCATCTTTTTCTGCAGTCCTCTTCCTCACTTAGAGTATGCTTTCCAACTTCTGCAGCAAATGAGGCAGAGGTCAGATTACAGCAATATTTTCCTTTCACTACTCTGTATTGATGGACCCCCAGAGTAAGTCCATCATGCTCTATGTTTGAAGTGGAAAACATGAAAAAACATTACAGGTATGTTACAAGTGGAAGGAGCTGCACTTGCAGAATCAGCCATAGAACCAGCATTTCTAAATGTTAAGCTCTGCTTTCATCACTTTAAGTGTCCTTTCAAGCCATTTCTGCAAGTTATTTCTTAGTTGCCTCACTCTATTTTAAAAGCAAAATGAAAAAACAAACCCCACTGTGGTGTTTTACTGACATCAGTCTTCCATCATCACTTATTTGGGGAGCTTTTAGATCCACCACATAACTTTTCTACTTGAGGTAGTAGAGTAAGTAGCAGTAGTAGCAGACAGGTGACAGCTGGATCATCACCAGTTGAAAAAAAAAAAAAAACAGTCCAAATTTTCCTGAAGGCTTTTAGAAATATTTACAACTAGCAGAAGACTGGCTCAATTCAGGAACCTGGGATGCCATGCCAGTGTACAGATTAACCGGGGAATGGACTCTTCTGACTGCCCTTCATAGGCCTTTCTTCTCTTTTTCCCTTAATCCGTTCTCTCTCAGTCCTATTTTTTTTTCCAAATTTTGTCTCATTTTCTCCTTCCTGCTTTTCTGACTGAATAGACCTGTACACTAACTCTCAGGCCTATTAACCCAGTTTCAAGTTCCTTTGCTTAACCAGCCTTAGCACTCTGCTCCTGACTCTGAGTTCTAGGGTATCTCTGTACCACATGATGCACCAAAGAGTAAAGTAAATTGAACTAACCATCGCACCAGAGGAAGAGTGCAGAGTGCTCTGCAGAAGTAATTTTTTTTTTCCTACTGAGAAGGCTGTTACCACCGAGACATTATTTTTGATATCTAAACTAACTCACTTAAGCTTCTGTCCCATGTCAAATGCTTCCCACTACACCCATTCCCTAGTTTCTTTAATTTCCCTTCTGATCCCAGTCACCTCCTACTCGTTATCCTTACTCATTCACCATCCCCAGCTCCCACCTGTGCCTTGCCAGAACTAGCTCTACCCTGACAGCTCTGTGCTCCTCCTTCCCTCACTCACCCCCTGCCTTTCTCCTAGAAATGTTTCAGTCCCCTTCTTCATTTCCATTTTTACTCTTTGTCCCAGTTTCCTCCTTCCCACCCCCAGACCCCTCTGTGTTCTCAATCTTCATTCACTTAGTGGGTACCAATTTTCATGCTAATTACTTTAACTTCTCATCCCAACTTCTATTCTTTCAAAACAGAATTTCACACCCCTCTTTTCCAGCTCTTTCCTTCTTATTCATTCTAACCTATATTTAGAAATATAGAACACACACATGCATATCATTCTCTCTTAGAGAAATCCCAACATGTAAAATTTAAACCTGAGTAGGATATGTTTGCCAAATAAATAAATAATACAAATCTGATCTTGTATAATGGTAAGTAGCAAGAATCTAATGGTAAATGCTCTACTGGTTATGCATATAATACAGTAAAAACTGATTGTATAAAAATGATTGAGTTGTATGTTTCAATTTTAGAACACCTGGCAAGTATTACAATCTGGAAGCTCAAAGCAAATTCTTTAACTGAATTTAAAATCTAGTGGTGTAATACATTTTAAGAGCTTGATACTGTTCAGTATCATACTAAACTTGTTACAGTATTAAGGATTTCCTCAGAAGAGCTAAAATATTTCTTGTCAACAGTAAAGATATGTAGGTAAACCTGTTGTCAAAAGCATTAATAAATGGGGAGAAGCTATACATGTATTTAGGGAACAGACAGGAGAAACTCTTAATACAGAGTTAAATAAATACCTTGTGATAATAAATATCACAATACATGTCTTTCTACAGGAAATTTATTAACTTATACTGCTAACATCAAAATCCAGTTCCACTATATTGCACCTTACATTGATAAAATAATAAAACTCTACTTTAGCCCCAAGACTGCATACCAGAAAAAATATTTCGACTGCTTGCAAGCAACATATCACTTGGCCATTAGAAAAGAAGAAAAAGGACGTAAGTTTTCTATGACCTCTAACAGAGCATACCAATGACAGTCATTCCCTTACAAAGGTTACAAATGAGTTTGTCATCAGTCTAAATTTTGAATCCTAATTAAAATCCCTCTTAAAAGCCCCTTATTCTTTCACTGGTAAATTCTATCTGGGACTAAACTATATTTTTTTACAAAATTTGAAGTGAGTTGGAGAAGCAGTTTCTGAAAGATATTATTTTACTTTGCTCTAGAGTAGCAGGTAGGTAGACAATAAGAGTAAATAAAATAAATTAAAAATAAAGGTTAACTACATTTGTCTAAACAGAACAAACTGTGTCAAAATGCATTAATTTTTAAATTAAGTATACTAAGAAGGATTGCTAGTTCTAGAATGTGTGTCAAATAATCACAGGAGATCTGACCTTGTATTTGGATAATGATTAAAATCCTTCCTTTTGCTGCTAAAAAATAAAATGTTAAGGTCACAAAATCAGTAGTCAGTATGAGGTCCAGGTCACCAAAGTTCTTATATGCTACAGAACCGTGACAGAATGTTGCTACTTGAACCAAGCAAACCAAGAGACTGCAATAATCTCCTGTCATTCTGTGTGAGAAAGAGGTGCACACTGCCAATATTTCACAATTACTTGCTAATATAAAGGCTCTGTCACAGCATGTGCTTTACTTAGCCTGACCTGGTCTCATTCTCCCTTTCAGTTCCCTGCCTAAGTCTGTTTCCCCTCAGCTGTAACTCCTACCTCCAGTATCCTTCTCTGAGATCCTCATTTCCAGTGGCCAGTTAGGCTCCCACTGCCATTCCCTCTCCTATAGGTGCTGACGCAGTTTTGGTCTCCCTGCTCTGAATTATTTATTTCAAACAAAGCTTATAAACCCAGTCTGCTACATCCACTAACACCTTACTAAAGTTGCTTCCCGCTGCATGCTATCTGGAAGCTGGCAGAGAACATTTAGGGACAGGAATCCCTGTGTTTCAGGTTCTGTGTCCTTAGCAGTCTTCCATGTGATAGGAGCTGCAAATTGTAGGAAGTGCAGAGCTCTTGTAGCCCTTGACTGAGGCAATCTCAACACCTATGAAAGTTCTGGAGAATTTAGCATATGCCAATTCAGATTTCTGAAAACTTGATTGCTTGGCCTTCTAGTCATGGCCCATAAACTCGCTGTCTTTTCTCTCGGTCTTCTTTCCTCCGCCCATGGCCTCTATCAGCACATAGTGCCTTAGTATAAATCTCTTTCTCCCTGCCTCTATTCCCCCATGTCTCCAAGCCCTCTATCAGAGGATGGAGGAGTTATCCACAGTAGATCATGGTATAGCAAGTAAAAAAACATAGAGGATACAGGGTTATTGTGCTTTCCTCCCTTGTCATGTAACCAGGCTGTCGGACTTTGCTCAATTGCAAAGGACTTGCAGCCCAGGGATGAAAAAAGGGAAAGCTAGGTAGAAGTGCTAATAGTTCCCAGGCTTCTACCACCTGAATCTTTCTTTGAAATTTGTGTCTACAGCATTAGCTCATTATGATGAAGATATTTTGGTAACAAACATGCATTATATCTGTGCTTCTGAACATGCATTACATATACATGAGTAGATATGTTATATATCCATACACTGATATGCACACACACATGAAATTATGCAGAAAGTTCTTCTTTTCTTACTCAGCATTTGTACTCCAGCTAGCTTTTTTTTTTGCCTTACAATACCAACTTTTAGGGAGAGGAAAGTCAGAATCACAAGGATTAAAAATTAAGCCTAAACAAACCAGATTATTCATCATAAACTGCATATCCTCATGTGCTCTGACCTCTTGCTTACCTTAGATCAAAGATCTCCATGTGATTTTAAACACTGATCCTCCACATATATGCCAGAATGAACAAAAATAGCAGCTTCAGCTGTTTTATTCTAATGTGAGAAGTGGATCTCATTAATAAAATCCCTTGAAGCTTCTCAAGGCATCCCTGTCTTGGCACTTCCAACGGCAAGGAGAGCAATAATTCCCAATCTACATTTCTTAGAAGCAGTTAAAGGTCATGAATAAATTACTGAGAACTTCAGCGTGGGAAGAAAATGGACTGGTGCTAAAATGAAAACATAAAGATTTATTATTATTAAAACCCTCCTCTCACAGAAACATTTCTTTTATAATATTTAACATTTTGATCCCAAGAAGTCCAAGGTTATAATGCCATTAGCAAGATGGCCTTTACTTGCCTCTGTGAACAATAAATTAGGAAAAATGCAAAACAGCACTTCCTGTGTTTACCCATATTAGGTACTTCATTAGCATGGCTCTTTCCTTTTTCTTCAAACTCCTCGTATTCCCGCGTATCTGTACAGAATATATTTACTGAAGTTTCTGAAGCAAAACTATCTTCATTAGGCAGGAATTAAAGAAGACAGAAAGATATGTGATAAATATAATTCTAACAAGAAGTAATTAAAAAAAAATCTCCTAAATGGCTTTACACTGATTCTCAAAGGTATTTATAAGATGTCTTCAGGTAGTCATTTATATTTGCACTATCTTCACTTTTTTTTTTTTTTTTTAAATCAGAAGTAGACTATAGCTTTCATCATGGGACCTCCCTGAAGTCCCCCAGTTACCATTCAGGTTCTTATCAGCCACAGTTTGCCTTTGCAGACATCAATCCTAGATTAACTTAAGCAACAAAAAAGATCTAGCATGAATGCACCGGAATTTGTGAGGCTTTATCTCATAGCTATGTGACAAGCTGTCTTCTTTACAAAAAAAATATATCCAGTGTAGTAACACTGTACCCTGTTTTGTGTTCGTAAGGCTATTTTTTTTTCTTTCTTTCTCTTGCAAGCTAACTTAGGAATGTGAAAATCTCAAAGCATCTGGAGACTCAAGTCTCTTAATTTCAGTCAGATGTTACAATTCTAAGGAAGACAAAAGACAGTTAGCTGCTATATTTATCCAAAAGAAGAAAAAAAAGTGTAATAGTGAAGGATGAACAGAAAAGACAAAAGACAAGATTCTCACCATAACAGGAGAACCCAAAATGACTCCTCAACTTTCAACACTGGAAGAGTTCCTGGAAATGACACTATCTAAACAACATGTGTACCTTGATAAGCTACCCTCACCTACCTTATATTGCTTGCATGCTTAAATATTTCCAGAGGCAAGCAATGAAAGCCAATGTGAACTTGAGAAATATCAATCAGAGTTAAGAAATAGATATTATATTAAGTGTTACTTTAGTTCAGGCTGTCTTTTTTCCTGATTCTGAAGTCCTCTTGGGTATCTCCTTAAGAAAGCCAAGAATCTGCCTAACTGTGCTGATGAGAAGCTGCTAACAAGTCGCACAGTAGCAGAGGAGATGGTGGTTAGCTTCTTCATTCAAAGAGTGTGCTATGTAAAACGTATTCCTATCCTAAGGAACTGGTCTAGGATCCCACTCATGGAACATCCTCTGCAAACCACTAAGTCAGGCTCCCTGATGCTGGCTCTCTTCCTTGCCCTGGGCTTCTTAAAGTCCCAGCTGCCCAGTGTCTGATTCCAGCGAGGAATGGACCACACTCCCCCTCATAGTACTGCATGGCCACAAGGACAGCTGGGGCAATTAATTGGCTAATTCAAGCCCACTAGAGATGAAGAAAGTCTAAAATTCAGTTCTTCCATCTGAGACAGAAACCTAAATTATTTAGCAGAATGTGGCTGTAACTCCCATTTTTTCCTGCCAAACAAGCACTTCTGCTTCTGGTGTACTAATACTAGGGCCATTGCTAAGCAGGGAGGTATTCTGTGAGTACAACTTCTAGGTAGTCCTGAATTCTGACTACATTTTGTCTGGAACTTACATCTTAAGACTTTAAATCTCACACAAACTGGCTTGAATGTGCAATGGATCTTATCCCAAAGTTTTTAAAGATATGAAGTGACACATACAGGTCTGAAATGAGGAGCAAGCATTGAGGTCCTGCCCCACTGCCCATAACAGTAAAAACCCAGTGGAGCCAAAACTTATTTTCATATTTAAGATTTTTATGTTCCCTTTTCTCAGTACTATGTTGTTAATAGAAATGCTCTATATATGAACAAAAGTTCTTTAAGAAGAATTTAAAAATTGGTAAATAGGAAAAAATATTCCACATTAGATTCTCTCTCAGAATCTAAAGCAAACATGTATTAACAAAGCTCGCTTCCAGACATGTTCAGGCACCATAAAGACACGTATTAAAGGAACACCACATGATACCTGCTGCATAACCAAAATCACAATATATAGAAGGTCAACAGTGTTGACACCGTCCAGCACCCATGCTGCAGTAAACCACTGTGCTCTGCCACTGCTAAAAGCACTTTCTATTGATTCTTTGTACTAAGAGAAGGACATGAGAGTAGCAAGACAAATTTAGGGAACAGAAAGCTGAAGGAAATAATGTGACACAGAAAAGTAATTCACGTTGGAACACCAACAAAGATAAAACACAAGGTGTGTAATACATCACCAGCCTGGAAATAAACAAGAAGGCTTTCTGCCATTTTTTCAAGTTTTCAGGCAACCACAACTAATTACTGAAAAAGAAGTCATAAATCTTCTATGAAGCAAATATAATAATAGACCAAAATGATGCAGTATCCTATGCTGACTTTATCAATAAGAAACTTGGAGTCCTATTCTGCCCTTGATTACACGCTTATTGCTCCCACCGATTTCTGTGAGTATTGAATATACACGTATGCGAACCAATATTTGGTCCTTGCTGTTCATAACGGATGGCAGGATGGCAGAACAGTGGAACTTGCTGGGTTTTGAGACCTGGTAAAACCTATTAACGTGATTCCAAATATATTGTGAATAAAACGCATATATTGCTGCACCTTCTCCTTCTAGCCAGCGCAGCCTTTGGCTGTGGATGGATGTGGATGCTACTGTATGTGTTAGTTCTGGGGAGGTCCTACAGTACTAAAATTCTAACTTTGTGTTAGAAAATCCTGATGGATTTATGGCTCTGGAGGATGAAATCCTTTATAATGGGTAAATAACTTGACGTTTATACAGTGCCTTTCATCCTGAAGATTTGCTACAATGTGCTTATATCAAACTGCATACATTCAGCAGCACTGAAAGGCAGCCAATTTGGTGTGCAGCCCAGTGCACAACGAAGCAAGATGAGAAGGAAGACATTTAACTAGGTACACCAGGGAAAACTTCTTACTCTTGAAATCTTTCCTGGGATAATGTGGTGTCCATACTGAGGAAAAAACTGCACTTTTCAAAGCTTCATCCCCAAGGCTGTCACAAAGACGACTGCAAAATGAACTCTCCCTCTCTCATTCAGATAGATAGAACTGTGCAAATACAAGCACTCTGTGATTTATAACTTTAGATCTGGACCACTAGGCCCTCAATTTTTACCAAGATGGTGTCTTGGCACAGCGTTTACACAAAACGGTGTTTTACAAACGCTCGTGATGCCAAACAGCTCAGATTTGTTCACTAGTACAAAATATCTCTAATCTGAAATCAGTATCTCCACYGGGCATAGGTGATTCCTGTTCTATAGTCCACCCAGTACCCAATTTGTCAGCTGAAACTGCCAGCAAAAATGCTAGGAAAAGAGTGAGTTATGTGACTCTTGGCTCAAGCTACAATCCTAAAGTTCAAATACTTTGATATCATACTAATATAGCAGTTTTAACCTAATTCAGCTCACTGAGCCATTTCTTAACATTTGAACCTCCTGAGAACCCCCAAAGTCCCATTTTTTTGTATTTGCACATAAACGTGAAGGTACACATGTGTATATAAATATATAACAAGTATATACTTATATATATGCACACATATTTAATACACTTGGAGATATTTTCAGAAAGCTATGAGCATATATAAGGAAAAAAAAGTAGATGTAAAGCACAAACTGCTATAAATACAGTATGGACAAATGCATAATATAAATAGGACCAAACTTCAGTCACTCAGAATAACCTAAGATAAAGAGTATATGAAATAGGAGTGAAATGAGTTATGTGGTTGTCTGAATATGTGTAGAAACTAGGACTGAATGAATCCTGCTTCTGGCCAGCTTTCACCCTGGCTTTTATGTCATTTTGGACAACTGAATTACCTTCTTGGTGACAGACTCATCCTTTCAAAATGGAAACTATAACTACAGTTGTTTGCACTAACATTTATCGAGATTCTTGCTGCCAGATCAAACTATAGTAATGATCTATTTTAGATGCAGAATAAGAGAGTTTGGAGTTGATGTAGGGGAGTTCATAGCTATTCTCAGCAGCATTTTAGCAGGTTGCAGAAAGTCTCGCAGTCCACATAACTGATTCAGTTCTGCACTGCCCCGACTTTTATTGTGTTCTTTTCCAAGTCCCTATGAGAGTCATGCTAAAGTTTCTCTATTTTAGCTGTATGGACTAAATGGAAAATGACAAATCAGGCCTCCAAGCAAAAGCATGTATTTTTTCCCCTCAGTCTCCCTTTTATGCTTGGTACCCAAGCATGGGCATGAATGATRTAGCTTCATACCGGTCTACGCCAGTTTAAATAAAATGAGTTGTCATTGACAAATGTACACAGAGAAAAGATTTGGCCTACTCTACATTCCTTACTGCCTCTACTGAAAGGCATTTTGTAGGTTGGAAGCAGGGCTGGGGGGGAAGAATTTATATTTAGGACCACCTCTGAGCTGCAGAAAGCAAAACTCTTCAGGTGTGAGTTCTTCAACATCTCTGGTGATGATGAAATCACCTAGATGTAGATGCTTAGACTATCAAGGTTTATTTACAGTAGTTTGATTAGCCAATGATGCTTCAGAGACACTACTTTACCTCCCTCCCTCTAATAAACCTCCCAGTCATTCATTAAAATTAATACACATTAAAACATCCATTTAAATTACAAGGTTGAATCTGAGATGTTAAGAATGAACCCAATCACATATAATTTACATGTAAAAGATATTAATGTGGCTTTCAGGAGCTCAAGCAAGATAATACCTTTCTAATATTACCAAGACAATTCTGTTTTTACTTAGTCTTATTTATGTGTTACAAGCCTGAGGAATTTCAAAAGTGTCTTGGCAGCAGAGTATTTGACATTCACATAAAATATGCTCAGCTTGAAAATTCTCTTAGTTTCTTGAGTAGAGATGTCCAGCTGTATTGCTCTCAAGAGATGTGTTTTCCTAATGTGAAAGCCCACCCAAACAGGATATCAGGGCCACTCATCACTAATGTAGCTGTTGATGAAACCATCTGTGAACACAACACATTCTATAAATCTTTTCTCCATGCAGCCTAGCTAAAAAGCTATACAAGTAAAAATCCCCCAAACTGAATTCTTCTTAGAAGTCTCAGGCAGTGCTGCAGGCTGCCCACATAATTCCTTAAGTGTTTTCTGCAGGGAGCACTGTGGCCAGAATTTTCTAACTCCCACAGCTGAGAAAAGATTTTCAAGGAAAAATAAGCATGCTGACCTCTCAGAAAGCTGGTGAACAGTATCACAATGGGAATCGCTCTTGCCAGATTGAAAATAGGACCTTAACTTTTCTAAGCTCTGTGTCCCACAAATGGATACTGAGAGCTTAGAAACATGGCCCTGAACTCTTTTGAAAGCTGGACTCATAATCTATGATTTAAAGTGTGCAACATTCTAGTATCATTTCAGGTGTCAGTTAAAATATTTTTCTTTTGCCCAGAGCTGAGTGAAGAACAGAAACGTTTGCAGAAATGCTTATTTAAATCTGGAAGTGCATTTAAGTTCACCATGTCCTTTTGTTTCTCAAAGTATTTAAGAATACCAGCATTACAAATAAGGATCCTCATTATGAGAGAATTTTTCATTTCAATCTTTAGGTTGTATGATTGGCAAGTTGCATCAAACACTCTATAAATACGCTGTCAGCCAAACATACAAAATAAAGGATACACCATTTCAGCTCTCTCAGTTATCTAGTTGATGTACAGACCACATGATTAGGGCCTTTGATCTCCAGAGCTGAGGACAGGCTGGAATTTTACCCTTGATCAAATTGTCAGGGACTGTTTTCAGGGTCCACCCTTCTCTGGTCTGGTGAGGATACTCTTACAGGCACATCTGGAGGTGGTTAGGATACTGGTAATGCCTCTGATCTCTTCTCTCTCCTTTGGCACACTRTATTTTTTTTTATTTTGATCTTCAGTCCTTTATGTGTTGGAATTGATATGGGATACCAGAAAATGCTTTGTGCCCTATTAGATATAGGGAAGGTATTCTGTGGACCATCCTGAACTATGTAATTATTTCAGAGGACACAACATCAAGACTGACTTAATGGTCTCCTACGTCCTTCTGTTTAGCATATGTTCCTACCAATTTTGATACCAATTTTATTAATATTGATCAAATATATTCTTAAATGTCAACATTTCTTCCAAGAACATCCTCAGACTTTGAAATACTGTTTTATTCCAGTGGAGGAAATTCCTGTAAATCAACTTGAAACAATTGAGCTTGTTGGAACAATCAGTTCAAATGAAATGAAATGTGACTCCTTAGTTAAAAATCAAAATTTTTGTTTCGTTTAGGAGTAAATTTTTTGAAGGATGTTGATTATTTTTATAAAGGGCACTTTGAAACAAAATGTTTTGAGCTGAAAAGTTTAATTTTTTATTCACGTAATACATCCACTTCCTTAAGGATTTTCTTTTGGCTGAAAAATTCATTACAAATTTGTAAATAGTTTCCGTCAACTCATGTTCATTCTTCAATAAAAACAAAGTTAAAAAAATGCCTATCTTGACAGATAACAATACAGCAGTCTTTTCATGTTTCCACATGTGATAATTGTGACAGCACTTTATTAATAGCTTTCATGAAACCTATTTCAAGTAATGAGCTCTCTAGCTGTTCTGTCATTCAGTCTGTCTATACGAGAGTTTATGACCAGCATAGATGGCAATAATAAGTAAAATTGACAAAGATGTACTTTGATCTTCTGCATTGTTATTAAAAAATGTAAATGTTCAATTTGCACAAAGAATATAAGCAGCAATAGATGATAATTAGATTTTGCCTCAAACTGTTCACCTTTTATTCAAATGTAATGACAACTAATTTGGCATCAAGGCAGCCTAAATGCTTTCCTTTTTGGAGAGCACCATATGGATTTTGTATTCTCAGAAGAGAAGGGATGGCTAGACGTATATCTCCAAGGTCACATGCACTTCCATAAACATTACACTGCAGTGTTTCGGGGGAATGAGTACAAGAGCCCAGCTAATTAAATAAAACAAATGAATCCATAAATGAAACATTAAGTGCATACAAGTGGATCGACTTTGCCAGATGCTGAATGATTTTCATTATCAACAACATGATCAGTTTCAAATATCATATCAGTCTGCAACTAAGATTTCAACATTAGTGAATCCAGAACACTAAAACCAGAATCTTATGTGTATTTTTATTTTGTTTTTGCCTTATGGTAACAAAAAAATTTACAATTTAAGAAAATACCCCATATTAGATTATGCACAACCAAAAGAGCTCTCTTGATGCCAGAAGGTGGTTACCTTCTCTAACAAACTTTTCACCAAAATATAGACATCAACTTGGAAAGAAAGGACTGAGCATATCTGGAGTTACTTATTTTCTTATTTTGTCTTCCACCTCTCTGAACTTCAATTTTGAAGAAAAATTCCAAAATGGCAGTACATATTGGAAAGGAGATGCAGCTTATTTAGCTTTGTTCCTCAGAAGTCTAGCTAGTGATCCCTTTTCAAACAAACTTGCTAAATATTTTATTTCATGGCTCAGGCACAAAACTTAAGAGCTTTCTATGAAGTGTACTGCTGATTCAAGCAGAACAGCATTACCAGTTCAGAGGAGAATGGGAGTTATAACAGAAGAAAAAATGATTTATCATGAAAGTAGAAGTAAAAGAAATGGAAACAAATGTGCAATCAGCTGTTGTGGTGACTAATAAGAATTTCTGCCAGAAATTCAAAATATAGGAGGAATAGAAGATGATAAAAACTTAGGTGGATTAGTAAAGCATATTATTACTGGATCATCACTGTAATGTGGCCACAAAAAGTAGGAGCTCCAGTAAAGCAAGCACTGAAGAGGGTCTCTAAGGCACTGACAAGACCTAACCCTGAAAATTGTATACAGTTCTGGTCAGTCCACAAAAAAAAGAAAAAAAAAAAAAAAGTCAAGCTGAGGGTTTTAAGCAACTACTGCTGCTTTTGCAATATTTGTAATAAATGGAATATATTTGAACAAAAATAGAATAATATGATGAAGTACTATATTGACAGGAATCCTTTTAAGGCTTTTGAAAGACTTCTCTGTAGCGACCACTATTTGGTATTATATTGTTGTTGTTGTTTTTTTCCTCTCTGCTTCCTTCCATGAATTCCCTCTGAATATCATGGTTTTGTATATCTTTGGGAGCTACCTGCTCTGATACCTAACTGAAGAAATGAGACTATCCTATCAAGAAAACCAAGAAAACCTGTTCTAAAGGAAATTTGCAGAGAGATCCTGAGCTAGAACTGGTGTGTAGTTACACAGTACAAATTAGATGCCTTCAGATCACAGCTGTGCAGGAGTGGAGGAAGAGCATCCTGAATTATAGCATCATGCAGTGCTCACATACAGTTCAAGTGCTTTGTCACATGTAGAAGCAAGTGGACAAGGAAGCATCCACCTGTGCACCTGCAGATCATCGCTTTTCAGTGCTAGCTCAAAAGTATACCTCCCACAACTTAGTCTAAATAATGCTATTATTCAGTCCTTTAAAACAATAAGAAGATATAGCAGTGCTAAAGAAAAATCATTTAATTATAGACCCAGTACTGCAGTAAAGAGTAAGTTAGAAGAGGGGTTTCTAGTTTTTAAAGCTCTAATAGACTTGCATTGTGATACACAAAAGATAATTAAGAATACTCCGGCCTCCCATTGGGAGATGCATTGTCTTCAGTCAAAGGAACACATCTTACCAGACAGATGTATCTGGTAATTTGAGGCCAAAGCAAACAGACCGGTCTTCTCCACAGATTCTTTACTGAATTGATAAAAAAGGACAGAAAATCCAATGATTCTCATACGGCTTCTGCAAAACTCTTGGCAACAGACAATCATACCCTGCACAGGTACAGCCCCTCAAGTGAAGACAAAGAATGTTATCCTCATCGTTAAACAGAGACATTATTCCTGCTTTTTGCAACTACAGCTATTTTCAACCTTTTATTCTATTTATTTGAAGAAAGACCACTAATATCTTCAAACCTAGTAGAATTTGAAAATAACAACACTGGGAAAGTGATCACAGCATCACCTCATAGAGTTTTCAATCTAAGAATTTCTTCCTGATAGAGATGTCTCCTTGGTGTGGATACTACTTAACCATGACTTCTCCAAGACACTGCCTTTGTAGGCTTCATTGGTGTCACACTGGGATCACTCAGTGAAACAAATCACCTCATGATGCTATCAGCTGCAAAATGTAAGAGATGAGCAACAAGAAATATCAAGGGCAGAGTTATGCTCAAGAAAAATATTGTAAAGACCCACAAAAATAACTTGTCATATTAAAAAGAAGCCTCACTAAAAAAGTAAAAGATTAGATCAAGAATAAATTACAAACAATCCACTCAGGAAAAGACAAAACAAAAGAAAAGTTGTGATAGGAATGAGATATGAATTAAACATAATCCATACACAGTAATCACAACCAGAATTTACTGTATTTTGTCTACAGGATGATTGCTGGGCATTGAGGAGAAAGCAGGCAAACTCCTACTGTGTAAGTAGGAGAAGCAGAACTCCCTTTAAAATATAACATTCAGAAAAAAATATACATCACAGAAAAGAACACTGAGCAACCTGGAGTGACTATATTACTCAGCATTACATTGAGATTTCCAGTGGTAGCTAATGATATTAGAATATTTAACAATTCTAATCCTTGGAGATTTGAAGCAATAGTTAAAATGCATTCATTAAACAAATCACTGATGGTGGATAGACACTGTGGGGAAAAATAAACCTGATACAAATGAACTTGCTCCCTAGATTAAATATGTATGTGCCTAGGAGATTCTCCCTCTACGCAACACTGCTTTCAAAATGTGAATTATACCCTGGGAAAGGTTTATGTGGAACAGACACCATACACACACAGATATTTTAGAAGACTTCAGCTACAAACTGAACCAGAGCAGTTACATACTTGGATCTGCAGTAATATTGTACTGCTTTCTTGGAAAAATACGTCATGCCATAGATGGAAACAATCACAGATAAGATGCTTATATGCTCAGGTTGCCATTCACAGCTATACTGAACTAAATATTGTATGTGGCAAAGAGAATTAACCCCTACCCTTCATACATCTCTGCAGATGCAATCTGGTTTAGCACACCAAGAAAAATTCTATCCTTCTTATTTCATTGACACCTCACTGAAATAGACTTTTATGGTAAAATGTAAAAAACCCTGAGATAGAGCATATTATAGTTATGTCATGTAAAACCGTGAGTCACCAAATCAAACTTCTCTCCTTTTATGATACATTGCACCAGATAATTACTCAATGGCAAAATATTCTAATGTATTTCTTCCGTATGGTCTGAAAGTTTAACCCCTGACAAAAGAATAAGAAAATTTCCATTCTGTAGACAATCATATTATTTTCTAAGGCTAGTAACTAACCAGATGATAGTTTTCTAATTATCTACCTGGCAGGACTGGCAAAGAAAGGAAGACCGTGGAAGGGCAGGAGGAATGTATGCTGCACAGGGTGCATATACATTACCCACTTAGTGCTTTGAACCAGTTCTTTTCACTTGCAGATTGTGATAGGATTGTGTTGTATTGCAACATGGTGTGTGCTCAGCTGCACCCCTGGTGCACTTGAAATATTTTCTCCTCAGGAGGAGCCAAGGTTGAAACAACACACGAGGGTAGAGTGCCTTACGTGCAGTGTGGACACAGGTTGCCTTCCTCAGGAGGGAAAGCACATCCTCTCCGAGGTCCTCCAGCAGCGTATTCATGACACATGTGTGGTTCTGTTAGTAACAGCATGACCTTTGGGATGGCCATGTGGAAATCTGCTTTGCATTGTCTGTTTAGTGCACATTCATGTTATGGGACTGGCATCAACTCCATTGCCAGTAAACACAAAATATGGACATATGCTCCTAGAATCGTAACAGAACATGACAAATCAAAAACTTGTCCTTCCTTCTTCATGCTGTACTGACTGCAACCCTTCGGATACCATTGTTTTCTCTTTTTAGATAATTTAAACTAAAGTTCTTCTGGCTGTTGAAGAACTCATTTTAAGCCCTAAGTACTTCTGTTAATCTGCATGGAAAGAAATCTCCTCAATAAAAGATGGTATTTTGTTCAGAAAAATGCTGTTTTTTCTCATGACTATGGACTTGTCTTAAAACTTTAAACACATTGTTACTTTCCTGTAAAAAAAAAATCACTTAGTCAGGTCTGAGTGGAAGGAGAACAAGTATTTAGATCACCAGAAAGAAAATGATTTGATTATTATGGATGAAGGACTCCATGACACAAGGACATACAGGTGATGTAGCAAAAATGTTGACTGTGCAACTGGTTACAACTCTAAAGGATGCTGAAAGGCATAAACAACCAAAAAACCTTGTACAAGGCACTTTGAAGGGCTTGATCCTGCCATCAGATATATGGGTGAGCATCACTGACTTTAAAAAATCAACTAAAGATACAGAGCTTTCAAATGCCATCTTTTATTCAGGAGGTCTCTTAGCCTGCAGATTGAATAGCCATGGATGATATTCAATTCATACAGACTTGTCAAAAAAAAGAAAGAAAAATAAAGAAGATGGTCCCTTTCCAAAGAGCAGATGGAACTATCAATCCTGGAAAAGAAGGTTTTAAAACATCTATAAAACTTGCCTACATAGGTGGATTCAGATACCTTAAATGCACTATGAGTTTGACCTATTATAGATTGTGCTTGTAGTGATGTAGGAAAAAACAAACAAACAGTTAGTCACATGAAGAAGATACAGATTTTTTGAGATCTCTAAAGAGGCTTATGCAAACAGATAGAAACAGCAATTCAGATGAATAAACTCCTTAAAGAGGAATTTTCCTCCACCAAGACCTTTGTTATCTGATTACATTTCCTTTTCATTTTGTACTGAGCTCTAAACACTGCGTGGCCCATCTTCTACCAATCTACCCAGCTCTGGACACTACCTCCCCTACTGATAAAAAATGCTTTTATTGTCGATATTGTTATTAATAATAACATTATTAGGATTGGCATCAACATAAAGCCCCTTTTCATTCATTTCCTGTCTAGTTCCAAACATTCCCTTCCCATCCCACAATAGATGAGGTCAGAAGAAATAAGAGTAACATACCCTGTTGTACCACACTCTTTCCATCCACCAGAATGCTTTTTCTCATATTTGAAAATGAGATTTCAAAGTAGAAATACAAAATGCATCTGGTAATTTATACAGAAACCTTCTAGGTATTGTGAATTCAAGTTTCAGAACCACTGCCTTTGGTCATTCTCTTGGTAACAAGCGGTGGTTTTGCTTTGATTCACACGTTAAGAAGAAAAGAAAAAAAAAGAAAATAGGAGTTTAAGTGCTTAAGGTGAATGCTATTAAATTAATTCTCTTGCCAGCATTTTTTTTCTGCTGGAAACAATTACCAGAGAAGAATACTCTACCCATAAATAAATTTTTAAACAACAGGTTATTTGAACCAGGTAGAATATTTCCTCATTCAACAAACCTCTCATATTTGGCACTTTTTATCAGCAATAAGCAACTGTATGCATTACTGTCTCTTGTGCCTTTACCACAAATTTCACAATTTGGGGGGTTTGACCTTACATGGAGATTATATGAAAATATCAAGCTTTCATAACAAAAAACGGAGCCTTTAGGCTAGCTGGTCAGTCAGAAAAACTTGAAAACATGATCCAAGCACTCTTTAGAGTCTATACTCTTCACTTTATCTCTCCTCTAATATTTCCTTGTTAAAACATATGGTTTAGGGGATCCAACTCAGGATTTTGCATGATTTGTTTGAACTAGCAATATTGAAGAAGCGAAAATGAAGTATGCATTTGGCTAGAGTTTATTACCAACTTCTTCAGTAATATTTGGGAAATTATAGTCTTAATATTTAGACCAGCCTACTAAAGCCGATGAGGCTGACCATTACTTTCATAATGAACACAATATCAAGACGCTATTCAAAGTTGAATCAACTAGTTAAAGTTGTCCCAAATTGAAGGATCTGGGGGATGCAAGAGAGTATGCAGACATAATCAACTTCTGGACTGCCAGAGATTCACGTATTTTCTGAGGGTTTCAAAAGTTTAAAAAAAAACACAAAACCCTTTTTCTCCTATAACTGAACAGCATATTCCTCTCAGGAGATTATTCATTTTGCAGTATTAAAGAAAAGGCATAAAATATATCAGACATTGAAGGCACCAGTCATTCACATGAAAAAGACAATCTATAGACAGTGAACTGTAACATTAGATCTGGGAGATGAAATCACATGGAAATTTTTTTACAGTCTTATTTGCCTCATTTCCTAATGGCTTCATCCACTGCCCTGAGTGGGAGAGATATACCAAAGGAAGCAGAATTTATTCTTAGTTTTAGTGTCTGAAGAGTCAATTTCTATGACTATGTAACTTGATGTTGGTCAGAGACACCTAGAGGAAACTATTGCCTTGCATCCTGACTGACCGTCTCTGGTCAAGCGCTTATGTTTATGTGCAAATAAAATAAGTTAGGAAGAGATAGGAAACCTGTCTAGCTAATATCATCACTTCTCCACTCGAAAGCTAACCTGAAATGTCACATACTTCAGCACTCTTTTGACAGAGTAGTCACACTGATATAGACAGCTGGTGTCAGGAAAGGGAAAAGATCACCCTCAACACATTTAATTTTTCATAGCTCTATTTAAGTCTCCTCCAAGAATCAATATATCTGAGAAGAAGGGGGCCTCTTTTTAAAATATTGTGCTCTGTCCATTTTTTTCCCTCTGCTCTTGATTTAGGTCCTCTGAGTAGAAGTCTCTGAGTAGCATGCAAATAAAGCAACATTCAAGCTTAAGCATGGTAGCGGTTTTCAATACCGAGTAGCTGAGATGGTTTTTAAACTAGACAAAACTCAGCAAGAATAGCAAGTGCTAACAGCTTCTTGCCAAGGGACTTTTCATGGCACAATTATTTTGGTCTTTTTATGTAAGTTTGAAATACCTTTTTTTTGCTAGCTTCCCAGTGCTCTACATCTTTCTCAGAAAGTTTAATTCCTGCCAAAATATATATACCATTTTCCAGCTTAAATTGTCTGTGAATAACAATTCACAGGAAGAATGCTGGAAGATACAGTTTCAAAAGGTGACAGGATGTCTTTACAAACAGAGCTATAGCTCTCTGTCCTTTGTGGCATTATTCAGCTCTCTCAATGGTTTGCAGTTGGAAAGAGCTCAAGGGAACTAAATGACCCCGTGCATGTCTACGGGTTCGGACTGGGACACACTGCCTCTATTAGAGCTYAGTGTGTGGGAGGTGAAGTTTTGTATATGCAGGTAAAATGTAGAGTTCTTTCTGGCTTTCCCCTCTGAAGCTCACATTGACAGTGCATTTTCCCAGCTTTAGCTCACTTGCAAATGCAACCTTACTAGTTTTGTAGCATGTGGGAGTCAGCATGTGTACCTTGTCCTGTCTTTCTATCACATACAAGGAGAATATTTTTAGCCTTAAGCACCTAATTAAAAAAGGTGAGGCTGACATCTTCTTCCATGCCTGAACTGGTGACACAGAGCATTGCAAATGACTCTCTGCTGGGCAGAGGAAAGGTGAGTTTTGTCTGGTTTTGTGCTTCAATTACAGGCCCATGCTGGGGCAGCCAATTTATTCCAGTCACCAAATCCCTCTTTTTTCCTACAGCCAGTCCCTGGTTACAAAAAAAATAAGATCTGCTGATTTGTGGCAATGAGCAGCATGAAGGAGAATCTTAGCCCTCACAGGAAGGAAAGAGGAATTAATGGTTAGACCTCAGGGGGATGGGAGGGGAGTTTAATTACCATCACTATCTCCATGGAGTTTAAGAGAGGGTTTGAACTCTAACAGTGCTGCATAATTCTGACATTCAGCCACATCAAAGTTTTGAGATTAACCAACATTGCTTTTGTTCCATACACATAGCTGAGGAATTTAAACAAGAGGTATAGGTTTACATGCATTTCCACTCCCAATTGCACAAAAAGATAGCTTTTGCTTGATATTTTCTAGAAACTGCACTATGTAGCTTGACTTATCTTTGTCCCTATTTTTAATTAAGTTTATTTTTTATTTTCTTTTATCTCTCACTTTCTTAATATACCCAAAATTGGATTTGAACTAATGAAAATAATAGATTAATAATACTCTTATTACAATATTTTGGAAATGATTTGAAATGTTGAGATCTAAATTTAGGTATAGCAAACTGTACTAAACTGACTTTAATGATGGGATTAGTTTTGCATTGGTAACAGCAACATAAGAACACTATACTAAAAAATGTAGATGTTATTAGTGCAGTATATTGTAATTTAAATTCCTTTCTACAGAACTCCTTTAAAGGAGTTGCTCATCAGCACCATGTTGCTACACAACCTGAAGTATATAATTTGCTTTCTTTAGAAAAAGTGCCCTTGTTCTTCTAGGTCAAGGAGGTATAATACCAATTAAAGTACTAAAAGAAGGCAGCATAGTCTATTAGACAGCTGCATTTAGCTTTAAAAGGCAAGAGGAAAATAATACCTTAAAAAATAAAAAGAAACAGAAGCAAAGGAAAGCCTAAGAAAGAGAGGGAAGGTACTCAGACTTTTTTTTTTTTTTTTAAGATATTCATGTTTAAGACCCTTTAATATTACTGGGAATTATACACAAATGCACAGAAACAGAAGAATATATGAATATGTTTTAAAAGAGATGGAAACAAACAGGAAAGGGAAAAGGCAAGTTGTGAAGAGAAAACAAATAAGAGTGACGAGTCATTAACAGCTAAATGTTAAAAAGGAAATGGAGCCATGCGGCAGCAATAGTTATACTTAGGGACTGCAGGAGAACAATTAGGTTCTTAACAATAAAAACAAAGGCAACGGTGAAAGAGGCACAAGCTGCCTATGGSAGAGGCTGGAGCGCTCTAGGGTTCTTCCTGAACATCCTGTGCTCACTGAGCCAGTACTGGCACCAGCCCCGGCCTCCCCCTGCTATTCTTCTAGCTTTGTCAAAACGACTGTCTTTCTAAGTGAGACCAAAAGTAAGAGAGGAGCCTGATTCTAAAACTACAAGAAAGTAGTGGACACTGGAAATAGGGATAATCAGAGAAGACAGTTGACATTTCAACAGCAACTGAGAGAAAACCTGAGGTATAATGAGGTAAAGCTGTAAGAGACATTGTAAACTATCATAATGTTATTGCTAACTGAACAGAGAAGACAAAAGAAGCGGATAGGATGCTAAGAGAACAGCGATACTGCAGAAGATAGAACTCAGAAAACAACCCGTGTAGTGGCACCAGAAGTTCAGTGATCACTGTGTTGCGTAAAACTTTCTCATATAACCACCCTGAAACTTATGTGGAAGATGATTCTCTCTCAGGGGTGATTTTTCTCCCTTATTAACAAATAAGTCCTTTAGCCACTTTGAGGAGGAAGAAATTATTGCTTTCTTAAAATAGGATCCTGGGGTACTTGTGCCTTATTTTCTGATTGTTTTTTGGCAAAAGTGTTCAAGTCAATACTAGATAAGTTGTCTTAAGCTAGTGGTACATGAAGATTCAGGCTGACTTCAGACTATACAATAGCACAGAAATCTTTTGGACAGACCTGGCCAGCAGTTGCAAGGATTTTCCAAAGAACTACCTCATCAACTTTATTTTAGTATTTTTCCATGGCTTTTGCTCAGGCTGTTCTCTAGGCACTCTGACCTGGTAGCTGCCAATAACTGCAAAGGGATACTAAGGCTGGTATTTCAAACTCCTGTAATTAGGATGCTGTTCGCTCATTCTCCCCATCCTAATTATGAGTAATCTATGCTGCGTATCACTGCACTGTCCCTGGTGTCTCTTATTTATCTATATGCACCTTAACCCACAGCATAACTTGRGCAGCTTTRAACTGTAGTGTTTCATTCACAGTGSTGTGGTCTGGAGCAACCCAGCTGTTAGCACGTGTGCATAATAGACTAGTTTGTGGCTTTAAAGTTACAGCCTGCACCAGGGGTGCTGGAGAGAGTGTCTCAGAAAYGGTGTCCGCTTGTTCCTCATGGCGTGCTGGGTCACATTAGACAGAGATAGGAGGGCTCACAGCCTGATCTCCTACATGCACCCTAACCTCCTGAGTCTAGAAACAAGCAATTATTCTGCTTCCCAGAGTAAAAAGGATATCATGCACATACTTAAGCTAGCACAGCAGAGAATCTTTTTGTACTGCCCTCTACATCTACATATCATATTTACATTTCTTGCCAAGTCTGGCATGATTTGCACACAGAGTGGGAACTGCTGATCTTATTCACCTCAGTCATTTCATTCCCAACCTCAGTAACAGCGACAACTGGTAAAGTGAGACTGGCAGGCGCCTGGCAGAGCAGGTTGAGGGGAGCTTGGCCTTCTTTGGAGACAAAGTGTTTCCACAGAGCTTAACCTGGCAACGGCGAAAGGGAGACATAGGTGCCTTCGGGATTGTCCCACTGGCATCACCTTCCCAGAGAATACCACAGCCAAGAGTTGTCCAGATGACTGCTTTGTAGTTTCGCACCTCCAGCCTCTCTGATTTCCTCTTTGTGCATGGTAATACCTGGAAATTTTCATGAGGAAAGTGAAACAGTGCAGAGTGCAATGGATTGCTAAGGACAACTACAGTACACACACAGTACAAATAATAACGTTGCTCCTCCTGCCTAAGCCATTTTGGAGGGAAATATTTTAGCCATGGGCATCCCTGCTGCTGTTCTCATCCACAAGACAAAAATGACATGCAACAATGAAAAAAAAAAAAAAACCAACCCTCCAAAGGTGGTTCAGCTGCTTCATTCTGCAGTCATTATAGTCAAAATAAAGATACCTCTGTGTAATTCACTGGAAGCAAAACTCAAACCATGAGTTTTTTCCAGACAGCTCTCTTAAGTCCTGAGAATGAGAGAAATTTTATCTTTTAAGTGTGGTGTGCATGGTTATCGCTGAAAGGATTATAAAAATAACTTGCAGTTCCCATTAGTTCAAGCTTTTTTGATCTGAAAGCACTTATAGGAACCATATCTAAGTTGAATTTTCAGTATGCTGCCAGAACCCTAAGTAGTTAGAACACCCACAAAAACATAATCTTTTTCTTTAGCTTTTTCAGGTCCATTTTTTTTTAATTTTGAAAAATCTTTTACAAACTAACTGTTTAAATTATTCCTAGATGGCTTTCTGTACTACTTTAGAATGGGAGAGCTATGAATTTAGTTTCCTTTAATTTTATTTGTGACTACATTTTGAAACATTCATCTGCTTTCAATTTATACTTCCAAAGATCAGCTCCAGCTAGGTCTGGAATATTTGCATTTAGGGCATATTAAGGAAGGCAAAATTCATGCAACTCTTTACGATATAAATTGTGATATATCTTGAAGCATAAAACAGATCATGGTGAATATAGATTAAAAAAAAAATTGTTCAAAACTTTTCAGAGAATATCTATGGGGTTTTTGTTTGTATGATACTAGACTATTTCTCTATGTCCCCATTTTAATTAGACCAGTCATATTCATCTATATATGATGTATTACTTTTACATGCAGAAAATAAATGGTGATATGTGAAAGAAAAAAAAGAAAAAAAGGTACTTTTATTCAGAGATTTATCTTTCACCAAAAGTGTCCATTTCATGGTCCTTTGGATGACACTGATATGCATTATATTTCTACTGCAGTTCATTTGCTTGTTCGAATATTTATTTATGGGAACTCTATTTCTTTCAGGATAATCAGATATAAGATATATTAAATATCATGAATATTCATAGGTTTTCAACCCACTATAAATAGCAATCTAGCATCCTGCCTGCATGAAGTGCGAGAGATTTTAAGTAGGGATTATAATGAAGAATGTATGCATGCTTCGTTACTTATTTGGACTTACATATGCACCCATTTAGCACAACTCATATGCATACTAACTTGAAAACTTAGTATCATCATAAGAAGGAAGACATCTACATGACTACATAACCAGCGGAACAACCCACAGCATGAAAAGTGAAGAGTAGCTATAGAACTGGGACCCTGGCTCATATACTACACATGGTCCTATATGGGTATAAAGACATTCAGCATTGCAATAATTCAGTACATACTGGTGGGGGTACTATGATCACTGGTGGGAAAAAATTATTGCACCATTGAAAAATGTACTCCATTACTTTAATTAATTAATTCTTTGTATTATTTATTAATGGTAATAATACTACTGCAAAGCCACACTACACATCCTTCTCAAACATCTCTGCAAATAAAACCCAAACACTTTGAGCTCTAGGAGATACAGGTTTTATTCCAGGGAATTGCACCCTATTTACTCACACTCAAACTCACCACTAATGCAGTCTTGAGACTGATTTGTTCTACTGGTTTGCCTGTGACAACCTCTTTGTCCTCATATTTCATCATAAGCAAGCAAAACAGAAATTTAGACATTGCCGGTTCTCTGAAATCCTTCAGATATAAGAAAATTATTGCTTATTTCCCCACTTTTTCTGTAAAACAATGGCTTAGAACTGAACACAGATCTATTAGTACGATATCATGAATTAAGGAATATTTCCTTGATTCTGTTTATTATGGATTTGAGCAGCAGACCAACTCAGGGTTGGGGGAATATTTAAATCTTGTGATACTAGGGTTATCTCAAGTAAGTGAAGTCTTGGCAACATATTTTTCATTCAATGCTACGTAGGCAACCATGCTCTGTACAATATCTACTTTACTTGCCATCTTCTATCACAAAAGATCTGTCCTAAAAGTCAGGCCAAAAAATATCCTGAAAGCTATCAAAAATAGAAATACCCTTGATATGGTACACCTCAGAAATATTTTAACTTTTTCTTCATGTGTTTTTTAATTGTTTTTGGTAAAGCCATGCAGAATACACCCCAATACTAGTTGAAAGCTCTGTCTTCTTCCAAAAAAATTTCTGTTGATTAGATGAAATCTCAGCAAGTACTTCATCACTTTCAGGGTCTGTGATGCAACCTCCTCACTGATTTATACATTCCATTAAATCTACATCTATATGTTTTATGCTTCTGCTTCATGTTTAGAAGTTGGTCTCCAGTTTAGATGTTTGATCTATTTAATCCCCATTAATATCAATGAAAATGTATCACAGATTTTGTGTAAGCCTCAGAACAAGTTGTAAGCCATTTCTATGTTTCTACAAAGAAGGTACTGGGAATACTCTAGAACAGTGTTTGGGGATTCAGTGATTCTTCCAAAGAGAACGGTGCAAATAACTGCAATATTATTGTTATTTCTACAAAGCAGGAACAATTGTTTTGAAAATGCATACACAATTCAACCTATTGTACGCTATTCTTAACTGTGTATGTATAAAGCCTCTTTCATAAAATGGGCTCTACTTAGTTCTGCAAAAAGACTTAATGACAGACCCTGAAATGTCATGGCAAAAAATGAAGCAAAGAGCATTTTAGGACACTGGTCTTGGGAAACAAGCTTTAGAACCTATTTAAAATCTGGATTAGATGAAAGATAAAGTTCAGGAATCCACCAAAACAAAAATAAAGAACTTGAGCTTAAGTTCAGCTTTGATTATATCAAACATTGTAAACCCCTCTAAAAAGATGTAAATTGGAGAAAAATGGATATCACATGGGTTTTTAAATTGACCTGTTGAGGTAGATTCAGCTAGAGTAGTCCCAATTCTTCCTTTTCATTGCTCAGTCTAAAGTGAATTAATTAGTTTTGAGGTTGCTGCTGAATCAAATGAATTCCAAAGATGTAATTGTACCAACTGACTGAGAAAAGGATTCAAATTCAGTTAAAAGTGAATGTGCGATAGCTTTTTGGAGGTAGTGTGTTTACTTTAGAAGGCTGTAATACTGTTTAGCTCAAGTGGAACAAGAAAAGTTTTATTAGATGAATATTGGAGGCAAAAATGGATGTTTTGGTTGTTTTAGGTTCATTTTCTTGTGGTATCTTATTTTAATACATGAGAGCCATATGGGGAGTTTTAACCAACTTCTGAATAACACTTCTGTTGCTGAATAGAGAGAAAATAATTTTTATGGAGTCAGTCAAATTTCAACCTGTGCAGTTAATTCAATTCCCTCCGGTAGGGCCAAACTTCAAAGGCAGCTCCATGCAAGCCTCCGTAGGCAGCAGGCATACCTGTGAGGCTGGCAAAGAGGTCTTTTTCCCCCCTCCTTCACATTAATGAGACAGTGGGAGGTGATAACTCAATGGGAGCCATGTATCTCTGACCATACACAGTCTAGAGTAGGATCACAGCAACCGATACAGATACAGGAAAAAAAAGTAATGGCTGGAAGAAGAGAGGGCAGTCAGAACAATCTGTGAAAAAAGGCACACCTTACTGTTGCTCTTGGGTATGCGTCTGGACATGGTCCCTACTAAAGAGGACTGTCATGATGGAGGGATTCTTATCCAAGGAACAAAAAGACAAGATCTGGAAGGTAGAGTACATCGAACTGTTTTCCCTGACAGACTATGAAAAAATAGTGGAGGAGAGGCAAAGGAGAAAGACAAAAAAAAAAGGGGAGTAAATTGAGGGAGCACAAGAGGCCTCTATCCAGCACAGAAAGACTGTATCCAAAGATATTTTAAGTCAGTGTTTGGTCTTTTATATTCATATGGCTATAGGAAACAACTTGAGATTATCCAATCTTTGACAGAATAATGCAGATTATATTTAAGATGTCATATTTATTTGAGGGCAGGTTAAATATGCTACAAAAGAGAATTCAGATTTGGTTATCAGTAAGGACATGCAAAAAGCCAAGAGCAAGAGCGTTCTCATATGAAACAAAAACAATGGTGTAAGAATTTCCTGAACAGTGAGAATTTTATTTCTGATCAACTCTTCTTGCTTTCTTTATTATAGGAGCCCAGTAATAAATTGAGATATAGGTAGCCCTTGACATGCCAAACATTCAGAACAGATGGACATCAAAATCCAGACTGCAATTTAACTTCAACTTTCCTATGTGAAAGCATCAACAAAATCTCTGATATGTCAAACAGCTAAATCTTCTATCTTGATTGGTTTGCCCCAAATAAATGAGAACTAACTCTACGTGAACATATAGGTTCACATTAAATTCTCCCTGTAAATGTTCTGGAGAATAGCAGTGCTAAATAACCAATCATCTCATCCTTAGTTAATATTGATAATACTCTTTATAGCACAGAACAAACACTAACCAATTAATCCCAGCAATACCCTAGGTGCAGCCGTTAAGCATTTCCCCACTGCACAAGAAGAAAGAGAACAAATATGGAGGCCTAATTGCCCACTATCTTTTGTTCATTTATTATAATGGAAATGTGAGCAAACTAGGTACAGTTAAATCTCCAATAAGTGGCTCTTATTCTTCTATCATTTCCTCTGATTTTATACCAGTCAAGTTATTACCATTGACTTCACTGGGACTAAGATGCTATCTGGAGAAATCAGAGTTATACCTGAGTTACACTGATGTAAATGAGATTGAAAAGCAACAGATATGTGCTTCTAATCCTGTTCCAAAGAATGTTTACTTTTATTACTATTCAAATAGACATGGAGAAGGTAGTAGCTAGGCTATCTGTAGAAATATATTAAAAAAAAATAACACTAGAGGAGTAGGAGCTCCAGAATAATTGCACAACTGCAACTTTTTCTAAAACTGGTACTAGTTACTTGCATAAGGCAAATTATGAAACAAACTGCTGTAAGACTGAAAAGGTTTACTACACTTTAAACTCCTTCAAAACTTTAAATATGTTTGTAAAAGTTAACTGAATTTTAAAGATATGTACCATAAACCATTTTGGCAAAGATGTATGGCATATTTTCTAGTCCAGAAACTGCACTCCTGGATGGCAGAACAAGCTTATATAGAAAAAAGGGTCTGTGTGCCAGAAATCTTGTCTCTCTCCCTCCAACTTTATCAGTTGTTCTAATAAATCATATTTTCCCTTCAGGCATTTCCCAACTTATACCCTTAAACAATGCACAGCTATATCATCATTACTGGTACACGGCTAAAGGTACTTATAATTACTTAATAAATTGTGTTAACCATTCTGTTAAAAATTTAAAAACATATAAAATGCATATTTTTCTATTCCTTTTTTTGTTAGATGTTTGACTATTGCTTTCCTCATTAACAATCATGCTTAGAAATTATTCCTAGGGGGRAAAAAAAAGGAATCCCACAACCACAAATTTTTTAGGGCTAGATCTCGAGCAAATATAAGTCAGGGTAGGTTGGTACATGTTCCCTGGTTTTAACAAACTTCCTACATTTGAAAACTGGCCTTTCATTTGCTTTTACTTTTGGTTCTCTGACAAAATCATTGCTTTACATTTGTTTGCAGTTTCAGAAGTTATGTCTTACCTATTGCTAGATGCACACCCATAATTTGCTAACAGTGCAGCTTAAGGATTGTGAACCTTTAGGAAGTATCTAGATTATCCTCAAAATATGTAATAAAAACACCACACATGATTACACATTATTGCCTCAAGGCAAAATACAGATGTATTCTGTCTTCGAACTATGTCCTGCTATGTCAGTATTGATACAAAGATAAGCATGGGAGTTGTGAGTGTGCAAAGAAAGGGGTATCACGCACATGCTAAGGAAATACCCTTCTATTGCGGCAGTAACTGGGAAATGAAATGATTATATCTGTATCAATCAAGCAGTGTCATAGAAATAAAATAATGGTAAGGGACTATTATCACAGGATCAATGCTGCCTGTTTTGAAATGTCTTCTGCTTCACCTTGTGGCCTCAGCATTTATGTGGCAGCAAAAAGCCATTATCTGTTCTATTTCAGTGACATTTACTCTTTCCCCTCATCTGTTCAGATGTCCATTCTTTGATGGCTCTAGTATATCATGCTTTTCATACTCTAGCAGTTATGTACGCTACCATTTTAGGCCATTTGGATGGTTTGGGTCAGAGAGGCCTTTTTTTGCTTCTCTCAAAACATCAACACAGCTGAAATTCTGTTGCTGTTATTACATGATTGCATTTTCTTTATCCAGTTCGAGGCTTCATGAAATTATATTAGTGCATTGCCATCGCTGGATCAGGTGCAAAAGCTTTTTCAGCACTAAAACACTGAAGTTCCCCCAAAKAAGCTGTAAAACATAATTTAAATAAGTGACGAGCAGTAGTCTAGTTTTAAGAGTAGTTACTGAAAGGTACAAAAGAACCAAGAACTGCCACTTGTTCACAGATTTCACCCCATCTCATTTACTCCACTAGGATTGTGGGTTTGTACTACTGAAAAACAAAACCAAAGTGCAATTATCAGAGACACGGCACAACTTTACACAGAAACTGGGGAGTATACATGCAGTAGTTTGGAGGGACATAGGACATCTGAGAAAAACTGTGTAGGACAGTTGAAAATCAGCCTTTTGCTGTAATCTTCAAGGAAAACATAAGGATTAATTATAGGTTTGGAGTTCCTTAGACTAAATTTTTACCTTGTAAAAACAGGAGTAAGGATTTTTCTTTGAAGCTTGTTAAAGTAAAATAATCCATCCTTCCAACCCAGTCTCTGAAGACCCAGAGGAGMCAGGTATATATCTATAGTTATTACATACAGTTATAGATATTAGTCTTTAAATAGAGATCAATATTAAAACATTAACATCTGCCAAAGAATTAACTTGAAAGACAACACTATTCTCAAATACTCAGAAAAATAATTTAACTATAGTAAAATAACTGTTTTACTAGAATAGCTACTAGTAGTAACACTCATTTTAATTTACACAGTTACAGGTGGTTTACAGTGAATACAGAAATTTTTAGACTCTACAATTTTTTCCTGACACTGGCAAATTGGTTCTATGATTTTTATTATTTAAATTCAAAAGGCTAAGCCTTTGAAGAAGAGGGGAAAAAAGTCTAGGGGAAAAAAAAAGGTTGCAATTTACTCAGTGGAAATCTAAAACACCACGTGCAGAAAAGAGACAAACAGCTTTCAGATTTTTAGCACATTTTCTTTGCTAAAACAGGCTTTCAATCAGCACAAAACCCTGCCCCCTCATAGAAGATGACAGCATCAGCATAGCTGCTGCTCTAGGGAAAGAAGTGAGCAAGGCAGGCTGTCAGGGACTGTTACAGCAGTTTCAGCCACCAGAAAACACCTCCAAGACAACCACCTTTTATAAAATGAAAAGTTCCCTAAATGATACAATGTTTATCATCTTGAATTCCTCTTTTGATGCTAATTATATTAATTAGATAGTTGCCATACCAATAAAATGTGAGAAAGACGAAGATGCGCAGCATAGAATATGATATGCTAGAATTGGAGTTATCAGAACAGAAACTTGATTTGCCCACTGCTTGTATGCCTTATGATGTAGTCTTTACTAGCACAACCACAATATGATACAAGAGAATGTCAAATCAACACAACTGAAAGGAAGGATTATTAAATAAAACCATACCTTATCTACAGTTTATAAAGATTTAAGACAAGAAGCACAATGTTTATTTTCTAAGAAAAGAAACACATTTCTTTTTCAATTATGAATTATATCTAATAATACCAAATGAGGAATATGAACACCTCACATGTTTTAAAGAACAAGTCAATTATAGATGAGTTTTTTAGATAATGATTAAAATAAGATAATGATTTTTTTAACGCATCCAAAGATAAAAAAGTTCTACTGCAGACAGGAAAACTGAAAAGTTAGATGGCATATTAAATGTTAAATGGTCATTAATAAGGAATAAAGAAATAAGGCCACAATCAGAACATTGGCTGTCTCCAGAAACCCTGGACCACATAGTAGAGGCTAATGACTGACGATGTCTGTGAGAATGCTGAGCAATATATTTGAAAAAGATACTCATGGCTCAGAAAAAGGCAACAAGATGATGCTAGTAGTGTAAAACATCATATTCTCAGAACACAAAAGGCCAAGTAAGGCATCACTACTTTTTGAATACCAACATTAAGAACAGCAGATATGTGATAAAGACTGCCAAATAAGAAGTCTACAGCTTTAGATTGGCTTCCTACTTGAAACAATACATGTGTTGCACCTAATGAAAGTTTAAAGGTAAACTTGTCTGATTTGCTAGTTCACAATTTACAAGTGCTCTATAAGCTAGGCATTAAGATAATGTGGTAAGACAGCAGAAAAGGCTGTCATTTTGCATTGCTCCCACCTCTCTCAGTTAGACAGGCTTTTCTGTAGAGCAGACTGGGTTGTCAAGAGAGGGGAAAGCAGACAGGAAACCTGCTGTGCCAGAGCTCCTGGGACGTGGCTCAGAGGAAAGAGGTTTCCTGCAGCAGCCAGCAAGTCCTGCGAACTGTCAGAGAGCAAGGAGACCCAGAAACAACTGGAAAATCAGATGGGAGCAGAAAAAATCTGGAAGGGCACTATCTTTGTTATAAATAGGTCTCAATCAGCAGATGCAAAGTTGGCACGTTTAAAGAGTTTTGATCTAGCTATGAGTTTATTTCTTTATTATGACATAGCTCTAAAGATTTTTGGCATCTTTTGGCATCCTCTCTGTAAAGATAAGCCAGGCAATTCCACTCCAAGGCTGGAGTGGAACTTAGGATYCCTTTGCAAAATCCAAAAATATTCTTTATATCTGGGTAAAGCTGACCTGACATTACACATGATATATTTGTCTAGGAAGAACTCTGTCTTTCGAAACATTCAGAATACTCAGACATTCATGTCATAAGATATTGCACATGTAAAACAACCATTTTATACCAAACAAATATTGAAATTCATGTTTATTTGTGATACATACCCTAAAATACATTTCACACACTGCTGGTCATTATCCATTCATTAAAGGGTCACACTTTTTTCATTAATTGAAAAGATTTAAATAAACACAAGAAATAAATATGCAGAGGATATCAGATAAGAAAATTGTCCTTAGGCTAGGCCATATGTCTTATACSTATACTTCCTTCTTATCTGCCTTCTTCAAGGAAGCATATGAAGACAAATATTTAATCCCTGTCCATATCAGAAAGTATCTGCACAGGTTGCTTGGGAAAAATGTTTTCCTGAATCTTAATTACAAGCTATTTTTGCTACAGTCTAAAAACTCAAAAGAGATGTTGAGTACAAGTATCATTGATAGGACATTCTTCCTGGTTCAAAGATGCTGTTCAGAATGACAAGAGAAACATATACTTAAATTCGTAGAACAAGATACAACATGTTCTACTCTATAACTGACAACTGACTTGACCTCCCTTATACCAAGACAATTAGCATACAACAAGATTCTATTAAAAAGTGGCCTTCAATGTAAGATTTTATGAGCTGTTGCCCAGGCCATCCAGATTTTTAAAAAAACATATAAACAGGCAGGTGGAGACACACAGTTACTTATCACTTTTTGTATGCTAATATGTGTAATTAAGTCATGACAACAGCTCAAGCAACTTTGCAAAGAGCGCAAAGTTATCAAAGACTATTACTATAAGCCTTCATGATCTAATACAAGGCGGATTACTGTAAGACATAAGAGGCAGGGGGAATGCTGCAGCTCTACCATATCACTTTCACTCCCACTGTCAATCAGTTTAACAAATAGACAGAGTAATGACTTATTCATGCACTTCGAATAAGCATAAATTCTCACTTTGTTTCTTTTTTTTCCTTTTGGTTTTCCAAACCAAGCCTTTCTACTTCCTTTGAATGACCCTGCCTGGTTCATAAACTAGCCCATGAATGTAATGAGATCAAAGAATCATCAGGGATTTGAAAAATATTCATGCATGGATATGAATGTGCACATATTCACACAAGCAGATACATTCATATCACACATGTAGACACTGTAGCTTCACCAACTGATATTTCATATAGTACAGAAACCATTATGATAGTACGTCTAATAGCACCCATGGGAACTACTGAATTTGATGTTTAATACAAAGCAGCTTGCTGAAAAATATGATCACTTCCTACTATTTTTCCAAAGAAGAAAATAAAATTGGAGTCCTTGGAGAGCTGTTTCCTGTATACTGACAGATGAGTGCTTATTAAAGCACATACTACTCTTATAAAGAAGGAATTTTCAGTAAAATTTGTAGATTTTCTCACATAACACAGCACAAATTCACAAGAAGAGGCACTAACAAGGTAGTAGATGCTTGAGGATATGGGTACATTTAAAACAAAGTAACAACATCTGTACAATTTTTTTCTCCTACCTGCCTGATGAAATCAGCTGCTCACTCATCGATTCCCATGAGAGGTCTTTTAACATTTCAAATCACTAAAGAGCTTCATATCACCTTTTTCATCCAGAAAAGTTCCCAATTGCTAAACATTCTCTTCAAAACAGTACACACACACACACACAAAAAAAAAAACCAAAACACATACTCCCTCTCCTGGGAACACAGTAAGAGGTTTTAATATAAAAAATAATTTAAGTAGCATGATTTTACAGCCTTGCAGAATTAGATTACATAGAATGAAATGTAAAATCCCAAAGGAACCAGAATTTTCTAGTTTCTAATCAAGATAGAAATTATCTTTTAGCCCTGCAGGAGCACAAGTCCCTGGATTTAAAGTCACTGGGTCTTTTTTTTTTCCTTCTTCTTCTTTACTTGCACAGTGATTAATCTTAGTAAATTTTGGAGAGTGATATGTATATTTTCATGTTTCATACTACTCAGATCAAGAACTAAGGCACCTCTTTTTTCAGTCATTAAGATATGAAATACAGTTCAAATTAGATTAAAAAAAGCAGTAGACCTTTATAATAATCAAAATTAAGCCATAAAACTTTTGAAGTTGTGAAGAGCTTTTGATACTCAAAAAAAAAAAAAAATTTTTTTTTGAGGATAAGCATGTTTTGAAGTTTTAACATGCAGAATGAATATATTGGTACAAGGAAAAAGTTGATTATTGCCCTTAAGCTTTTACTCTGGGAACCATGAGCAAACCCGTGCTTCATCAAGGTTAATATCTCAGTCTTCCTTGATTTTTAACAGTACCTCTCTTCTTCATAAAATTGCTGAAGCTACAACCCTTTCCACTCATATTAATGTATCTTTCCATAATTTCAGATTACAGATATTTCATTACGGAAGTCTAGCAAATGTACAATGTTTTCAGATTTCAAGGGTAAATGCAGTCCTAACATTCCACTGTGAGCATTGTATCCCCCACTCACTGCGCAATGTCATCATAGCCTTACTACTAACATTAACATTCATTAGATTTTCACAAGTTCCACGATCCATTAATAGATGTTAGTTCTGATGTGTGTCATCCTCTTTCAGCCCATACAAATTCTGCTGACAACAATGAAACTGTGTGCATCTTTCTTCATGTTAGTCCATATTAAGCATGAATTTTTGATGGTAATTTTAATTCCACCTTTTAAAAGGATAATCTGTCCTGAACAGTTTAATCTCCAAATATCCTAATAATATAATCATACCACATTTCATGTATATTTTCTAAAAGTTGCTGAGTACAGAGGAAACTACTAAAAAAAAAGATTAAATTAATCTGATAAATTACTCAGAATTATTGTAACTTTGATTTAGGGAAACATACAAAATCAACGTCATGTCATATATGAGTATGAAAACATTCTTGAATAAGATGCATGATGATACAAAGGAAGAGCTATGGACTGTCAAATGTATCAAAACACAAAGACAATTCCATGACCTACCATCCTCAAAAGCACAAAAAAGCTGATAACCAGCTGACCAGCAAACGCCAAATGTTCCAAATCAGCAACTTCCTTATTTCCCAGAGGCAGATGAAATGAGTTTGCCTCAGAATTCAGAGTTCCTGTGCTATGTGTGGTTTTCATATTATCAGATATTTTAGTTAACTGAATCACTATTGTTGAAATCCTTATTGTTTTCTGGATCTCTAATTGCACGAGTTTTCCCTGCTTTTCTTTTTCTTTTTTTACTTTTTTGTCTGGGGGGGACTGTGGGGCTTTGTCTATGGGGGATGGTTCTCTTTTGAGGAAAAAAAAAGTCAGAAGATTGAAGCAAAGTATGCTTGATACTTACATTTCAATAATCTGCTTTTCTGAAATAAGAGAGACAGGACCATCTAGTTTCACTTGAGTGCTGTATAAGTGTTATTCTTCTGAAGAAGTGTCTTCATTTGTTTATTCCTCCAACTTTTTAAAGCATTCTTAATGAATGAGTAAGACAGCAACAGCTGTCTAGTGAGTCCTTTACAGTTGATATCTCACAACCAATTCCATGACGATTATTTACTCTTGAATTAGAAGTCTAACTTCATTGTAAAGGAATTAATTCCAATTGTACCTTTTACTTAGTAACAATTGATTTCATTACTTGATATCACATAAGGGTAGATTATCTTTTCCCAAAATGTGCTCCTTCCCATTCTTGTGTCGTGAGGAGATTTTACCACAGTGTCATGTGTTCTCCTGATTATAATCTATTTTAATCTATGATTTACAGTGAAACATTTTCACAACAGGTTGATCATCATCTTGGTATTTTTCAGCTACCTTCATGTGTAACAGGCTTCATGGCAGCTTTAATGTTCATGGAGAAGYTTTTTACTGCTGATAGTTGGTAGCAAAAGCTATTAGCCAAGATATCTTGGCACTTTATGGTATGCCCAAGATGATATGCAGCATTAAAATATCTTTATTCATTTCTTCTGTCATATATAATTTCCCTCATATCAAAAAAATTAATGAATAGAGCTTTATATTAGATTCCCCTTTACTTTCAAAGTTGCAGCCAGGTAATTCTTCTACCCACCAGTGTGCTGTAACATTCAGCCTTGCAGAAGTGAAAACATAGGTTAGCAGGTTGTTATGGCTATAAGGCATGAAGAATTCTAGAGGTAGGGGTGACATTTGTCGGTTACAGCCTATTTCAAAGGCAGAAGCTCCAGCCTTCCTGAATGAAGGTAATAATACTTTTTAGCTGCACTTAATGTTCCTGACACATAACCAGATACTCTTTAGCTTACTTTTATAAACACATCATCTCCTTATGGGGAGAGACATTGAAGATAAATCACAATGAGGAAAGGCTGTAATGCCTGCTTGTTCCAAGTGTCAGAACAGCTGGTTTTGCTCTTGCTCAGACTCTAGCGGACCCTATAGAAGGCAACCACAGCAGCAATGGAGACTTGAATTTAGAGAAACCAAAGCAGATTAGGAAGACCAGAAAACCCATCAGGCCACTTCTAATGTCCCTAGCCTTAGCTACCTGTCAATATCTGAACATCTACCTTCCTTTCAAGTGTACACTATTTACCACAGAAATAGTCAGACTGTCATTGCTTTTAAATGAAAGGGGACTTCAGTCCATCCTTTATGAAGAATATGTGCTCTAATAAGAATTTTCAGATAAAATTTCACAGGAAAAAACTTCATAAGATGTGTCTTATTAAGGCCTATCCTTGGGAAATTACCATTTTCTCAGTGACTTGAGACCTTACCTAACTGTAATTTACTGCTTATTCAACAGCCAAATATGTATGTCTCCTTATAAGTTAAATGCATTGTCAGGTTTGTCTTTCTACTATAGCGTTTGCAAGACACCGAACCCAGTTTTTGGATCCTTAGGTCACAGTCACTGGTGTTCTCCTTCAGGGCAGTCCTTGTTCCACAGCACCTGATGGCCAGTATTTTTTTTTTTGCCCACCTCTGGAAGGGTTTCATAATCATTTTACTGTCAGATGTCCTTTCCATAAAAAGGATATACTATAATCCTTAGCCAAACTCTTCTTCCCAGAAGTGCTGCTCTTACGTGTTTGGACTGCTAACCTTAATACATTAATTTCTGCATTTATGCCTTAATTTCATCAGCTGTAGTCTCTAGTTCATTTATCTCATTCATGTAAAGAGTTACATTTTGAGCCATTTTTTTCCCCTTGAGAAAAGCTCCTGCTGCTTCAGTTACTGATATGACTTCAGCATATAGTGTTTTCAAAGGACACCACATTCCAGTCTCCACTTTGTTCTCCAACTTCTGTTATTACTCTGCTTTATATTTTTCAAGCATGTTCAGTTAACACCAACGTGCTAAAATTATTTTTCATCTATAAGTTAATACTATATTTTTGTATTTCCAACAGGGCCAAACAAAATGTAGCTGATACAGAAAGGGGATCACACTTAAGGCGAGAACACACTTCTGAAGCAAACTGCACTTTCTGTTCCCATTCTGGACTTCTAACTAATAAATCCTGAGGTGGTTCTTTTGGCTCTTGTTCTGTTCTTGATAGCTGCCTGTAAAGTCCATTATCAGGAAAAAGATGCAAATAAGACCTCAAGATGTGCATCACTTTTGGCAGGCTGAGCTCAGTTTTCCCTTCCAAGTCACTCCCAAGACTCAGTTCTGGGCAAAATGCTCTGACTGCAGCTTCCACGATCTCTTCCTAGTGTACCTTTTTAAATCCCACATTTGATTTAATGAGCTAAACTGATTATGTTCACCCTGTCCCCATGATGGGTATTTTGGGAGAGGTTTTTTTTTTTTTTTTTTTTTTTGTTTTTAATCTTCCTGCTTGCCATAGTGATAATGACATTTTTAGAGGGGTTGAGCTTCATTTTTCTTGCAAGCTGCATTAAAAGCAGCTTTAAATGTTTTCAGTTCNTTCACCCTGTCCCCATGATGGGTATTTTGGGAGAGGTTTTTTTTTTTTTTCTTTTTTTTAAATACTTGAGTCCTGCTTGCCATAGTGATAATGACATTTTTAGAGGGGTTGAGCTTCATTTTTCTTGCAAGCTGCATTAAAAGCAGCTTTAAATGTTTTCAGTTCACCAACTCTAAGTAGCTCCAACCTGTTTATTGTGATTTCTCCTCCACTCCACCCCTATTCCATTGTGGTGAAAATAAAGTAGACAATTTGACATTTTAACTCCAGCATGGTAAGCAATTTCTTATCTTCCAACTTTATGGATTTTCATTATTTAAGTGACTTGTTTGCATATTTGATTAAAGCCAACTCTGTTTGCTGCAATCTGTTCTAGAAGCACCCAGAGTCATGGGCATCTCTTAATTGCTCATTGCCTGGCCTGTATGAAGGTCCTCCATCCTCCATATGAAATTCTTCTGGTTTACCTCCCTCCCAGTCACTGTACTTGCACAACTGCCCTGGCTTGGACAGCATACAATATCTTGTAGAGAGAGGTAAGATCTTTGAAATTCATACTTTCCCTTGAGACATTTCCAATACTATGCATGATTTTAAAACCAGGGTCAACATGAAAGCAAAACACTGCACAGAACTTTCATGGGCCCAGCACGGTTCAACTGTCCTACAAGGGCACTGCAAAGTCTCTGCTTAACAGCTGTCGCCCTTTGTCTGTGCTACAGCATTTTGGGTCCTTAAAAACAAAACAAAACAAAACCAACCAAACAACCAAACAAACAAACAAAAAATACCAGCCCAAGGGATCTGTTAGAGAATATCGGACTGAAGCTGTCTAGAATTAATTGCTTAGCATAACTTGCTTAGCATTAGTAGCTAAATTTGCTGAAGCCTTAGGCCTCAGGCTGTGAACTTTTACTTAGATAAGTAAAAGGKGGCCCCAGAGCCGGTTCAAGCTGGAGGGATAAAGAAGTTACACGGACAGCAGGAGCAGCCAACCTTGAAGATAAGAAGCAGCCTGCCTAGAGACAGTGAAGGGGCCCAAGGAAGAAGGGGAAGAACCCAGAGCTAACTATTACTTTTGGTCCAAACTATCGCTTAAGGGGTGGGGAATTTAGATTGTAAGGGTATAATTGCCCAGGGATTTCTTTGTTCGGGGTCCCTCTTCAGAGGCACCCAGCTCGAGCTGTAATTACCGCACATGTATCATTAAATTTTATTTCTCTCCAATCTGACTTTGAACTTCTGCCTCAGCAGGAACCTAGGGTCGGACCCTGTTATGGAGGCCGGYGAGCCTGATTTTCCATAATAGGATCCTTGTACGTAGAGCTTGAAGGGCTAGGAGTGGGTGAAGGGAAAGTGACTCCAAGCTCGGTGAGAGTTAGAATGCCTGCTTCATATGGAAGTGAAAAGGTATTTGATCAGCTCCTGGAGGCATCCAAGCTGTACCATCATGGGGGTCTTGCCTCCTGCTTAGTTCCTGCACACACAGGAGCCATTGCCTCTCGTATTCCCATAYGATAGTTACACTCTTGTCTCCATGGGAAACGACGGTTCTGGGCTTCTAGCAAGCACAACCTGCCTTGAGGACAAGCAGAGGCTCTCACAATGGCCACTAGCCTGCATGGGGCAAGAGACAAACCTCTGCCACTGTGAGAAGGCTCTGCGTGAAGCTGAGAGTCTTATGCCTTCAAGAACTCTCTCGGAGCTGTTGCCTTCATAGAGACAAGACAACACTAATCATATAATCAATAATACAACAGACAGTGGCTCCTGTCCCCTGCTGTGCTCTGGCTTCTGCGAAGGTTAAAATTATCAGGAGTGAAGAGTCATTGATCACATAGAGAAGAGTATCTTTAATAGCTGCCTGGCACACTCTTGCTTTTGTGTGAGGTGACAGTTCCGGAGCCAACCTGTTCCTCAGTCACAATGTGTCAGTGCTCATAACACAGAAAAAGCAACAGCAGGGCATCTTCCTCAGTCTGAACATTGGGTTCAGACTCAGCATTTCAAATATTTCACACACAGTTTAGTCTCAGCAATGGTCGCATCCTTCATCTGGATGAAATGCCAAACTCTGCTGAAGCCCATGAAATATTTGCCTTCCAGAAGAATAATAGCAGTGACAGAATTTTTATGAATATATTTGAAAGTGCCATCCCAGCTTTACAAAAACAAAATGACAGCAGAGACTTAAGAGAAGAGTCAATATCTGCTTTTAGCCTTAGGACTGTTTGGTGAGGAAACTGAGGGCACGACAAAGCAAGTTGTGATCTGAGGAAGACAGTGATATAGAACAAGAAATGCACAGTGAGGTTAACTTCAAAAAATTTAATACATAAAGGATACAAACCTCCCTCCTCAAGAAAGAATATTTGCAATAAGTAGATCTGGAACATATCCATCCTTGAAACTCAGTGATATAAAGTCTCTGGTATTCCAGCTATCCAGGAGAATAGAAAATTGAGTTTTTATTTCTAGAAAATGATTAATGCATCTGCTCATACAGTCACAATTTCACCTTGTTCCCTGTACCTTGCATTTCATATTGGTTGATTTAGAACTTCACAGAACTTAATTGACAGAAAATTTGAGACTATGTTGATCTGGCAAAAGCATCTCGCCTTCTTCCTCAAAGAGAAAGTGTAGAAAATTTAAAGTAATCAACTGATTAGTAATTTAAATGAAGTTAAAGGAATATGCAGCAAAGAGTTAATTCTGAAGGAAGTGGGGATTGCTACCTTAGTGATTCTTCCTGAATTACATTTACTTATTACCAGCTTAAGATATGTCCCAAAGAGTCACGTTGCTAGCCTCTCCATAAAGTGTCAGACGTGCCCAGTGTGCAGCCTAAAAATAACAGTTAATGGGGATAAATGAGGATAGCATTCTTTTTTCTAAGCAAGGCAGTGATGGGGCATACAGACAATTCTAACTCCACTAAAATATTGATGCCAACCCCAGCTAGAAGGGTTACCATTACAATGTCATTGTTACTATTATAAATGAAGGAAGTTTTCAGCAGAAACAAAGAACTGACAGCATCTGGCACCGTAGTATATTTATAAATATGAATACAGAAACTTTTGTTCGCTATTCCTATCTGTTAAACTTTCTTTAAGGGTTTTCATTACCAAAATAAAAAGAAAAAAGAAAAACCCTTTGAAAGTGCAGAAGATAATGTCCTAGTGGGATAATTAATATAGTACCCAGGAATTCAGTAGCAATTCTTTCTAGACCTCACAGAGATTAAGGTACACAAGCTGCCATAGGCAGTGGGTCCTTGTAAGACCTCTAAGGTCAAACGCATAAAGGAAAAGCTTTCCCTAAAGTGGTTAAGGTACATTATATATCATTATAGCAGTAAGACATTAACTGATAGAGTTAAAAATAACTGTATTTTTGAAATCAATATTCACAGGTAGCTCTCTATGGAAATAACTCTCTGTGGTAGTCATCTTTGAGTTAGGATAGCAGGACTTGGTCCCTAATATAAAGAAGAAACCATTAAAAAGCACCATACTGCTTACTTTCACTGCTGTACTCATGTGTCATCATCAGGAGGATGTTGATAGCCCACTACAACATACACATATTTTTCAATTATACCCTCTGCATATAAGCTAAGATTTGTCCAGAAACACTGAAAATCATTCAGATAAATGCCCACAGAAAATTCAAATTGTCAAGCAAAGGATGCATATGTATTTTCCCTACAATCTCTGTATAATTTCTGTGTGATGCAGGAATAATCACATCTGGCAACACAGATAAATTTGCACCTTTTTTAACAGAGAGACAGAACTGTGTATCCCATTGAGTGCTTGCACACATTCTTGTTTCTTCTAGTGATCTGGATGCTTATGAAAAGGTAGTCATTCCTCTTGCAGTATTGTTACTCTAACATCATGACATCGTATTTAGATATTATTGTTTCAGCATATTGATATTAATCTGTGTATTTCAGGCCTCTTAATTTGCACATTTATAAAATTATTTCAACATTGCTAAGATATTTATGTCTAGAAGCCATTTGTTTTTCAAGAGCGATGTATTTCTTTCAAATAAAAACTAAAAACAATTTCCCCAGCGACACACAACATAGAGCATTACACATTTAGATATGTCACCTACTTCAATAGATATACTGTACAATTTGTCCTTCAGCATATTTTAAACCAGACAATTCTAGGTTTACTTCCTTTCAGCATTCCACAAATTATAGTTCTGAAACCTTAAAAAAAAGAAACAAAGAAGAAAAGAAAGAAAGAAAGCTTCCTTAGAAGTGACTCATGGCCAGAAAATGTATAGATTTTCAATTCAAAGCCAGCATAAAAAAATCCCCACGGTAACGCAATTGCGAATGCTAATTGCATTTCAGTAAATTGCTTTACATTCATCAAACAACAATCAATGGAAGACTGCTATCGTCTTTTATTGTAGTGATGCTGTTCTTGGCTATATAGCTAAGGTAGTGTCAGACAGTTATAATCTTCCCCCTTCTTATTTTTGGGTGCTTATAACTTCACAATAAAAAATTTATGCTGAAATTTACCAACTCAGACCAAGGGTTTTTCTTTTTAATTGAAAAATGTGCTGAAGTATATATTGCAGAGAGATAGACAAATATTCTAATTCAAATACCTAACATAAACTACTTCAGTCTATCATTAGATGGGAATAAGTTATTCTAGTCTCAAAATTTCAAAGGTGCAGCTCGTCAAGAGCTCCTGTGAATACATTAGTCTTCTATTCTAAATGTGTTTTTTTATGTTGCTTTCAAAGTAAAACAACATAAATAATAGTGATTTGGAGGTTATATTTTGAGCTGCTGACCACGTCAGGTCATTATGTTGTGTTAAAATTTAGCATCTCTTAAGTGTACATATATGTTGTTTATGTGCATATGTTTATAATTTTGTATACATTTATAAATATACATGCACACACACACACACATTATACATATATAAAATAAAATTGCAAATTCCATTTTGGTTTCTGAATATCATCTTAATCGTATATCATCATATATCTTCATCTTATTTCTTATATCATCATATATCTTAATTGCAAGGGTCTCTGTTGCTTATATTTTGGTCACAAAATTTCAAAAGGTCTTGTGCTACATTGTCTCCCAACATGGAACAATGGCGAGTGATTAACAAGAACAGTCTCTCTCTTTCAAGTAAAAGCAATTTAACAATTGGATAGCACAGCTCATAGAAAACTTGGCTTATGATTGAGCTTAAAACAGTAGATAATCATCATAAGAATAACAATAACAAAAAAACAGTGTTCAAAGGGACTGAAAAGTATCATGACTTCTTCCTGCCCCAAGCTCTTTCTTCCCACTTTCCCCCAAGTAAGACATGAATAGGGAGACCGAAGAGCCTGGATACTTACAAACAGTGACAAAAATATCCTAAAGTGCCTCAGAGGAGTAAACATGCAGGAAAGAGATTTGACTTGCAGTATTTTTTTGTTGTTGCTTGGATCTTTAAGCCTCTCTTTATCTGTCGAATAGTGACCACATTAGCCTGCAAAGCACCACTTTGGGGACGTGAGACAACTGACTGGACCATCTCCCGAGCTGTAGTGCCTCATGCAACTGAGCGAGCTGAATGGCTCTATATCACAGGATGCCATGGAGTCCTGCGTCCACCTTCATTTTTGTCCTCATTCTCCTCCTGACACCTTATCAAATTTTGTGATTTATCAAGACTTGTTATAAGGTGCTTGAACTCTATCCATCTAYACCCTCCCAAATCATCATGTTTCCTGGTGTAATTTTCTGCTGTTTCCCCTCCAGACTCATGAAGGGACCTGGCAGCTTTTGGACCAGGACATCTCACAGGGTAAGACAGCACAACCAGGAGTGGGAAGAAAGATTTCCTTTCAGTGACAGTAAGTCATTCAGTCAGCTGAGCAACATGACAGCTAATACCAGATCACTGTGCCTCATGAAACCCTTCCATGAGAAGGGTATTACACAGAGTTTATATTCTTCAGGAATGAGTCTGAAAAGTCAGAATTTTTCTTCCAAATTCTATTTATACTCAATGGATTAAAACACAACAGACTGAGGGACAAAACAGCAATAGTAGTTCAACCAAGCTTGTGGAGGGAAGACAGGTTGTTACCTCAAATTCAGGAATGCTCAAGAACACCAACGAGTTAAAGAGAAGACAACAACACCTATAGTTATGCACAAGTAGCAGAGATAGAGTGGAAGAATTGAAAATTCTAGAGGAAAGAAAAAAATGCAGCTTCTAAAATGTCAGTTGCCATGTTCTTTAACTAGTTTCTAAAATGAAAAAGAAAACTGCAAAACCCAGAGTTTAAAAACCATATCATGCAATCTGAGTACCCTTTCTACTCAGGACAACATTGCATATTGTATTATGAGCCACCTTGAGCATCTCACAATTTTTATGCCTCTACCTCTCACTGCGTTGTGCCAGTTTGTGTCCCAGTCTGATAATGCACTGATTCAAGCTGTTAAATTAAAACTAATAATACCAACCTGGAAAATCAAAGTATATTATTTTCTACAAAGGCATAATGGGTTGAACTGAACCAGCAAGGATGTGATGAGTTCTAGAGCAGACAAGGAGGAACAACCATCAGGTATAGGATCTGAGGGAATGGGACAGAGAAGCAACACCTATCCCTTAAGTAGCTTTGAATTATTAGATTAATTCAGTCTTAATTGGTAACTTCCACTCTGGAGTAGATTTATTGGATTTAACTGCTCAGACAAGCAAAATTATACATGTAGTCCTGATCTGGCAAAATGTTTAGAAAGCATGCATCTATCTGAATTGCACGTGTTTAAAAATACGGACTTTTAAAAGCTTATTTCTTATAATTTTTTAAACTCTGGTTTTGGATGGTGAAAACTAGTTGCACTTTTTTGTGGTTAGATTGTGGAAAATGAAGACAAAACTAATAAGAAACTAAAATTAATGGGCAATGTTTACTAGATACTTTCCCTCTGTATTACTCTCCAGAGCAAGAAATTTGATTTCTGTATAGAAAAACTCCATTTATACATTATTTTCCAAGTTTATGTTTTAGTATATTGTATTTCAAAATATAAGCTTCTATTGTTGGCTTTCAGTTAGGTTTTTGCTATGAATTTCTTGAATTTCATGTTTTAAAATATACTTTCTGTTAGCACAATTAAAAAGTCCAGTCCTTACACTTCCGCACAACTTATGTAGAGTTAGTAGACAGTAGATTTAGTCATAAAATACAGTCTTCATGTTTACATATATAATGTTCTCTCCGATTTCCAAATACTTCATATAAAATCATACGGAATTCATTCCTTTACAATTCAAAGGAATGCTCCGGTTTTGTTCCTGACATCGCTGCCAGTGGGCATCCCTACACACTTCTAAGACTGATTGTGTGTTGGCACAAACAACCTTTTCCAAATCTGTATGAACTTGCTAAAAGCAAAAATAGTATAGTGACTTTTTAAAGTGTGTTGCGTGCATCAATAGGCTAACCTCCTCCTCTTCCAGTGTCTCTGATGGGAACTGGGGCTGATATTTATTTATATTTCAAAGATTATAATCTAGTAGAAAGAAAATAGTAAAACATATACTACTGTAGCTATTCTTGCATTTATAAGATGACCAGTGATATCAACTTAGTTCAATTTATGAAATAAGATGCTACAATAGTATAGTGAAATACACAGTCTAATGCCCATTTCTCTATAGAAACTCTAATCCTGTCAGCTAAGAATTATTCTCTATAGAAACACTTCCTAACAGCACATTTGCACTGTAAACTCTCACTTTAATTAAGAAAATAAAATATTCTCACTTCCCCATCATTTATTTACTCATTTCTAAATGGTTCCTTTTGCACCTCACCATTCCCATTATTAAAATAATGCACAATTCCCAAACCACAGGTGTTAAATGACTTCTTGTGCACATTGTCGCAAGGAAATAGTCTGGAACTTAAAACGCTCTAACTGAACAAAAGCATTTGTATAATCTTGGCATTAATCCAGTACTTGAAACTACTAGATGCTGAGAACACTAGCCCTTACTTTAGCAAAATATTTAAGAGTATGCTGGACTTAAAGATGCAAGTGCTCTCACTGAGGTTAAATTAAGTGCATTCTTAAACAGTACTAGTCACGGTCTACAGTACTTAATCATCACGCAAAACCCCTGCTATCCACTGCAGGTCATTCACTTCCTACTATAACACTATGAGGACCCATTTACAAAAATGTGGTGCACTGTCTAAGCTGGGAAGCTCCCTTTGTGCATCACAGGTATTTAGCCTTAAAATTCTCATAGATTCACTGCTTCATGTTAGAGTGCTATTCTTTATAAATTTTGCTCTCATTCATAAAAGAGAGGAGGATAGTTATTCAAGTACAGCTGTAAAAGAGGTTCTCGTAATGAAAGAACTGTGGAGATTTGTTTTTATAGAACTGATTCAATGAGTGGCACCAGGAAGTCAGAGCATCATTTGTTAACGACCCTCAGTTTAAATTTCTTTTCTCAGGGTCTTCCACGTGCATTTTAGTCAGGGCAAGTTTACAGGTACAGAAAGGATCAGTTTCAGAACCTTATGGTATATATGTATATTCCTCAAATATGCAATATGGAAAACTGCTTGCATGCAGAGCAACACACATAGGTGGAAGAATAGAAGTGCATGTGGACTTTGGCTGAAGAAAGTTATCCGCTTCTGTCTAGAGGTCATTTTCCCCACCCAGAACCCTGAAGGGAGAAATCACCCCAACGCGCCTCATGTACTTCAAAGTCAGATGCAGCCAAGCCAGCCTTGATAATATTAAACTGTAGAGTGTCTTCAGTGAACCCAGCTGAATTTGGAAGACAGCACCTATTCCTGTATTAATTTCAAAGGCTCTTTAGTGGCGTTATGTGGCAAATTCAGGTAATTTAAAATTTAGCACTAACAATTACAGAGCACGGCCCTGACCATCCCTAACACTCACAAAGTGTGGGATGGAAAAGAGCAGTTTGAGATAAGGCTGAATTTAAAGGAAAACAACATGATCTCTTTAAAAACTAGTGATCAGCTAGCAAGATATGGGCAGCCCAGAAATGAGCATTGTGCCATTGAAAAAATTGCCCAGAGCAAGCACCACAGTTTAAACTCATTCCGAAAGGGACCCACGGGTGAGAAGCAGGAGCAAGAGTGTCACAGTGGTTGCTAGCACAAGTAATGCCAGAGCTGTTATCATGCAGTCAGCGTTTTAAGGCTGTGATCTGACTGCAGAGTGTGTTTGATGTATGCTCCTGTGCTGACATAAAAATGTGGGGCTGGCTGACAAATCACCGCCATCTGCTGCTGCTAGAGCAAGATCCAGTCTGAGAGAGCTGCCATCAGCTCTTGGGCCTTGCAGAGTTTCAGAGCACTCGATTCTAGGCATTTTCTCTGGAAATGTTCTGTAAATCATCAGTCTGTCCCACAAGCCCATTTGAGTATCTAGATATGAGGATACTGTATACGCCAGCACTGATGAACACTTGATCTATTTTCTCTGATGTCTTTGGGGTTTGTATGAAGCCCAGCTGGATAACAGCTATCTACCTTAATCTGCCTTGCACCTAACACATGGGATACTTTGTGAGCTGTCTACTCTTAATTTTCTTCTCTGGGTTTTAGGATATATGTCCGCTCATAACTTTGGAGAATTTCTTTCATTGGCAGTTAACAAACATTTCTGGTAGCCATTCCTACCCTTGTGCTGCTTGATTCATATGTCGAGAAGAACTTTGGTGATATTCACATATTTTTCCATCCACACATGTTCTTTACAGGTTGCTTATCTTTAAAAATGACATAGTCTTCTGTATTTTAATAGCATATAGTCTAAGAACATGTCCTGAGTTAATTATTTTTTCCCATAGTTCCAGTTGAAAGAATATATGTAACCTTAATATTTTGTATAGAATATCCTAATTGGGTCTACTGGCCACCACTTCCCAGGTCATCACTCTGAAAGTAACAGTGAAGCTGTTGGCTAATCTAGGCAAAACAAGGCAGCGGTCACAATTTGGTCCCTAGCTGGGAAAAAGTCTCAACATCAGAACTGAGAGGCATATTGACTTTTTCAGTGGCAAAGCCATGGACTGTGCAGGGCCAGAGAACACACACCTTTCATCTTTCAGGTGGTCCCTGCAGAATAAGGCTGTTGCATGACATAGGAATCTTTGGCACCACTTCTACTAAACAGGTCTGTTGTTTTCTGGCTAAGCTGAGTGGATGGAGGCCAGGACTCTCCATACGCCACCTTTTATGAATAGTAAATTTAAAATGATTTATAAATTAATGCATGCTCTCCCTCCTCCTCACACACTGTAAGTAATTGCAGCTTTTGACTTATCTGTGTGAGAGATGAATTAAAGCTAGAGAGAGTTTGATGCTAGAGGAAAATAAACCAAGTGGATGATGATAAAAGCAAAAAGGGGCGAATATAATGTCAGCTCTGTTGATTAGGAGAAGAAAGGCAAGCCTCTAAAGAATAATTCTTCATGCAGTGAAAGGATGTCATCGGGGGGAACGTGGGAGCTGAGATGTACGAACGAAGCAATGCTGAGTGTAAAGTCTGCTCCCCGTCTCCGAGACACAGCTCCCCGGTCCCGTGGCTCCCTCCTCTGCCCGGGGGCTCTCATCTCTGATTGCAGGCACAGGCGGACCCGCGCAGCCCAGAGATGGCATGGCCAGCGGGACCGGCGAGGAAACAGCAGGCTGCGAATTCAGTCAGAAACCTGTCATGTGGAAAGCGCCGAGTGTGCTGCCTTGTCTGCCACASCATCTGAAGGCTCTGCCGTGGGAAGAGGCGCCTGCTTTTAATGTTGTGACTAACCTCTGGAGAAAGGGGCAAAGAGGTTATGCTCCCCTCGCTTCAAATTCATTTAGATGTCCAATTTAATATTCAAATGAAGCAACACACACAGTATTTTATGTATGCGTGTATGTATAAATAAATGCCAGGAAACAAAACAATTATTCATAACACTGAGTTTCACAACTATAATTACAATATCAAAGTCAAGCAGAATCTCTTTTAAAAAAACAAGAGTTTTCATGAATAAAATTAACCTGTATATCATTACTTCTATTAACCTGTATATGATTACTTCTAAAGTCAAATTTTACGATTAATTTGTCAGTGTTTTATACAAAATTATTATGATATAGCACTGCTTTTAGAGAAACAGTACTATAATAATTCATAATATGAAGACATACCTGAGATTATAATCAACACTCAGTTACCTTGTTTCCTAGCAAAGCTGTATTATTGCAGAGAAATTTAAAAAAAACAAACCTCCATTTTGATGTCTGTCCACAAAAGCACAATATACATGGGCCTTCCCCCTTGATGAAGCAGTATTTAATTAAAAATAGTCCCAAGAGCTGCACACAGCCATGCTGGTAACAGAAACACAATGCAGACAAAAAGAGATGAGGAGAGCATTCTTTTGGGGGTTGGTGTGGGGTTTTTTTCCGGACAAAATGAAAAACACAGTATTTGAACCCTAAATCTCTGTTCTCTTTCAGTGCCTCTATTTTTGTGATGCAATAATACAAAGAAGAGGGGCTATTTAGTTCATAAAAGGCCAAGGTAAGACAAGAACAGATAAAAATATGTAAAAGTCAAAGCAAGAGAATTAATTGTTCAAGGGGCAAGGCAGGCTTTAACTGCATCAAGGGAGATTGGAGTTACATGGTCATATGCACATACAAACGCACATTTTGTATACACATACGTACACACACATATGCACATAAAATGTGTGTTTGTACACATTTTACTAMTGAACATGCTGAAGTATTGGAATAGATTGCTCACAAATGTCTCCATCATCAGAGGCTTTTAAGATCTTGCAAGTAAGATAGATATGATCCTTTCCAGTGACAGAAGGATGAACTAGGTGAGCTTTACTCCCTTTTCTCTATGACTGCATGCAGCTAAAAAGTGTTTTCCAGTTAGAATGGCACTGCCTTCCACTTCTCAGTGATGCAGCTGATGACAAAGAGAGCAAGACACTAGAGAATCAGTCCTCATACAAGACATAAAAGGATGCAGATATCCCAATAGGTTTGCAATCCTCTGATCATTGCATCTACCAGTGAACAAAATTTGTTAATGACATAAATCTTTAGCTTACATGACAAGGGAATCGCCAGCTTTACTTCTGGAGCAGCACAAAGAGACCATGTTAGGGGGTAGGCTCTTGGCTAACTCCTGTGCATAAAGAAAGGAAGGGGCAGGGAGAGGTAAGTGTGTGTGGGGAGGAATCAACAAAACAGCCATTCATTAAAATATTTTAAGCAAATGGCAAAATTAATATAGAAATTACTAAAATGTCACTTGGATAAAACATGATGAAATGGGAGGTTGCTGCTTCCCAGCAAGTTCATGAATGACTAAAACCCTGGAAGTACATTCAGACAAAAGTCCTTTTTACACAATCAACATGGGCAAAAAGTATATGGGAGAAAAAGTTGTTTGGAAGACCTCAAATCCCCATTTCCAAATTCATAAGCACCACTCTAAATAGTAGTTTTTAAGTATTACTTAATTATCAAGAAAGAAAACAACACAAAGAATTATGACAACTTTATCAGTAGAGTGTGACCAGTGATTAACTGAAAAGGATTCCCATAAGATTAGAACTTAAATCTGAGATGTCTGAGGCAATGCCAAAAGCTTGTCCATGATTTGTTCTACGAGACTGCTACATTCCTCACTTGCCCAATAAAAGCAACCTCTTCAGTGTACTGGCAGCAGCAAAGCCAGAGATTCTTCACCACAAAAAAAAAAAAAAAAAAAAAAAAAGCCATAGGATTTTTTCCCTTTAGTAGGGTTTAAAACTGATGGGAAAAAAAAAAATTAAGAGTGAAAACACACTATGTCAGAGAATTGGAAGGCAATAAACTTTAGCTCCAATTGCAGTTACCAGTGCAGACTACACGCACATAAAATCTGTCTATCATATGAAACTCAAAACAAGAAAACGCATCTTGGAGCATATTCCTTAATAGAACCGTAATATGAATTTGGTCCAAAGATTTTTTGATTCAGACAGTATCTCTACAACTTTTACCATATATCATGGATTTAGTCTTCTCCTCTGTTATAATAAAGAGGCCCACAGTTTATAACTCTGCAATTCTCTAACAGAGTAAAGCCCATTAAACAGAATGGTATTTTGATGGGTTCTACAAATAAATAGAAATACAGCTATGCTTGGTATGACTATGGTGCATGAAAACCTGTGCCCAGAACAGCTGGAGTGAAGCATTATTCATTTAGAGTCTCTAATCATATTCAGAAACTAAGATGGAAATCTGATGTTTGTTAAATGCTTCAAGTATCCTATTCCATTTTTCAAAATCCTGTAACATAACATTGAAAGTATTGGCACCATTTCACATCTATAAAGTTCTTCAAAGTGAATTTTTTACTATCACTTGCCTAGTACAGCAGAAATATACCTCAGGTAAAAGATACAGGGATGACTTTAAAACATGTTTAATAACAATTTTTGGTCTTATTTTTCTAAAAAACAAAAAGGCAAACCCTATGGGTAAAATTTGGCCTATTTCTCACACATAAAACCTGACAGGCAAGAGAAGCAGTGTGCTTCCTCTATGCAGGAAGGGATAGGATTAGTCTCCTGGGGATCCTGCTGTACACGTACAATGATTTGGGGGTAAGCTCAAGTCTGGATCACCCGATCTCAACAGGGATGTTGCATGGGTAAATTCATTTGTGTATCTGAAGTCTCAGATGTTAACATGAGAAACTCTAATTACCTTAAGAGGTAAATAGCAGGAGTCTTGAGTCCTGATGGGAATAGCTAAGGCATTAGCTTCTGTTAACTAAGCAGGCAAGCTTAAGAACCCCACAGAAAGAATTTGTGTTCTTGAGAAAATTTAGAAATCAAATATTACATAGACATAAGAACCAAGCAATGTTTTTATAACAGCTGCAGAAACTAGACCTGACCTCCAGCACAGGAAGTTATGGTGTTTGTAGCTTTAAGTACAAAATTGTTTTACTCTCGCTCTCCCTGCTAGGAATTATTGCAATAGGTATTGATTGTACTCACTTTATACATTTTTTAGTGTAGCTTGGATAAATATACTTGTCTTAAATTACTCTGAATAGTAGAAGTTTTGTACATCACAGTTCCATTAGCAAAGAACTTAATTCTCCTCCTACTAAAATCATGGTATTTTCCCCCTAACATTTTCAGAAATACTGAAGTAAGGTTTAAAATAGTCTAACTCCTAGATTAACTGTTAACATCTTTCTTTAAAAATATGTACAACATGTGGCATCTTCTGATCTTTTAATAAGGCAGAGGACTATCATCAGAAGCTGATTTTTTTAAGCATCTTGTCCACTTCATTCCTTGTAACCAGGTCCTCTGAAACTGTGGTGAACCATCCAGGAGGCTGCCACCTTAAACTGAACTGTTTAACAACGACTCTTTTTAATACTTTTTTTTCCCCCCACTTCTAATAGCTGAAACAAGGAATGGCAGTCGTGTCTCTCTTCACTATCCTGTGGTGAAGACTGAGCCAGATCAATCATTTGACTGCTCTGCAGTGTCATTGTTTTTCTTAATTGTTCATTGTACTTCAGAGTTATTTGCTAGAACTTCTGGTAGCCTTCCTATTTATAATGTCCTTAAAAAAATGCATGTTGTTTCTGTCTGTGAGGTGGTTTATTTCTCCAGCTTTGCTTACTCCTTCTTTCTTTCCACTCATCTACTAAACCTTATGTTTTCTCCTGGGAGTTTTACCTAGAATGAGCTAACCATTTTGTATCAGTTTGGACTGATTTGAAAATAGCCTCTATTGCTTAAATGGTGATGAAGTAACAGCCTCAAAACCTGTCACACAGCATCATTTCAACATCTACTATAAAGATAACCAGGGCTTTTCTGCATGACAAAGTTATACTAGCAAAGTGTGACTGTGAAGTTCTGCTGTAAATCTGTGCAGTTCCTTTGGTGGACAGTTTCACACTATTATATATATGTTTTGGTTTGGTTTGTTTTTTTGAAAAAAAGATTTAAGACACAAACCCAGAAGTAAGTAGACCTATATAGGCCTGTAACAATACTGTTAAAAGATCAGGTCAATAATGGAATTAAGTCATATACATAGTGCCAAGGTCATAGGTTTAAGTCATTTCTGATCTTTACCAATATGGTGTACTTTGGATTTTATTTCCCAGAAATATTTGCATCAGTCTTTAAGGTTTATACTACATATGAAATCAAAACATCACAAAAAAGTATAAAGACATGGCACTTTCTCCTAGGCATTTGATGATTTTTCTTTCACCTTGCAATGCCTGCTTTGTGCCATCTGATGCCTGAACTCCTGGTTCCCATTTTCCTAGAAGTCATACTTTCTCCTCTTACAAAATGCAGAAAGGTTTTCCTCTGACTAAAACTTTTCATCTGATTTTATTCTTTGCTGGCTTTCCTCAGTTTCCTGTCAGTATGCTGTAGGCTCTGGCTGTCCAGCATCTCTTCACAGTCCCCACTTTAAGTGAAACATTGCAATTAGCATCAGTAAAAAGGAGATGACAATCTGATTCCATCTTCCTAGAAGTATATCTGTATTTTTTTCAATGCAGTTATTTCTCCCAAAGATTAATATTTCCTGTTTCCAAGAAACAAACTTGAAATGAAGAGCCAGTGACTCAAGACAGCTGTACTTCTGATTCTTTTTTAATATACCATGATATTATGTGAAACAGATCTGAATATTCTTCATAACAAATCATGTTCTTTTTCTATTTTTAGCATTCAAAGGCTGGCTCCCTTGATAATTCACAGTCCATCACACATTGGGTACCACRTCTAATCTTTTAGTTTAGAAATGTATTAATCATGCAGCAGTGGATAGTTATTGCTTAAGGATCATTCATGCCAGATTTTTAAAGTATCCTTTAGAACAACTAATTAGGATCATACACGGATCAAACTAAAATAAGAAAGAACAAAAGATGCATCCATTTTTTTTAAGTTTTGATCCATTTTTCTTATAGAACTACTTGCTTAGCATTCACAGAAAGTTTCCACTTCAGTCTGGAGACAAAGTGATTCAAAGATGTGCTCGTGCGTCTGTCTCCCACAGTGCAGAAGAATCCTTCCCTAAATAAAGCACTGTTTTTCTTAGTTGCTTGTACTGATCCCCATCTACCAAAACAACTTAAGTACATTTATAAATGTAAGCACCCAAGTAGTCCTGCTGATGCAAGTGATTTGATATCTAAAATGTGAGATGATGGGACTGCTAGGTGTTTAAAGCTACATACATACTTAAGTGCTTTAGTGGATTGAAGCCAGGCTGCTTATCTCCTGTAGAGCTTGAAGGATCTGTGTCCTGCTTGGAATCCTGCCTTTTAAACATTTACATGCAGCAGTTTATCAGCCATATAAGTCAATTAAGAAATATTTGACGCAATTAAAAAAACCCACTACATAATATTACAGTACCTGAGAGACCAAGCTATTCCAGTCTATAGTAGTAAGTCTTATTTACGTGACGCATATTATAAATCTCTGTAAAGTCTTTGCCATACTAATCTCGCAGAAACAAGCCTAAACTACTCAAAATAATGCATTTCTCCCCTCAGACAACCTTTACACAAATACAGTGCTTTTTACATACTGTCTCTAGGCAGCAGTCCAGCACTTTTGTCCTATTTATTGCTGTTTCTGTAAATTGTCTTCAGTTTTTTAAAAACATTTATACTAAACATTCTTTTCTTTGTGGTAAAATGTAGATAGTCTTAGCAGTCTTGCATCTCCTTAGTAGATACAGGAAAGTTCAGTGAGCCTCTCAAGTGGTGGATATATAATGCCAGGAGTAAAATCTCATCAAGTGCCAAGAAGCCTTTAACATCTTGGCAACCAAAGTCTGTTCTGAGCAACTTAGCGAAAGATGATCGTCTTTACTTGATAGCTTACGATACAAAGCGAACTAAAAATAGTAAATGAGAGAACCAGCTCATTAAACACTTTGGTTTTAAGGAATCTGACCATACTAAGCAGTTTGGTTTTACAGAAATATCTTTACCCCAGTTCTTCTCATTTCATTGTGTCATAATCTGTTCCTTTACAAAATGTAGGCCTTATTATGGGAAAGTATGAAATCATGCATCTTCCAGACTTCAGTGAAGTTCTTCTAAGTTACTTCAGTTGACAATTAGGTCTTACAATACATGTTTATAAAATCCTTTTATTCAGTGAGATTTGTGGTCCCTTACACGGGCAAAACAAAATCTCATCATTTACTTTCTAATCTTCGCTTTCTGAGAATCCAGTATCCATCAGACTGACTTTTAAATAAAATGTATATAATAAATTCAGTAATTATATGTCTACCTGATATTCAAGCTTTAGAACCTCCAAATATATCATTGCATCAAAACACATCCTTCCATATAGGTCTTGCTGAGCTAGATCGTCTTTTTCCATTTTAGAGTAATTTTGTACTTCGGCAAGTAGTAATTAGCAACCTTTTTACAGGGCAATATTACTAAAACTATAGTAGCTGAATGTTAAAATCCTATGCGGTACTGTTACACTGGAATGTAAAAGTAAGGTATGTATGTGTCAACATTACCAAACAGTTCCAGCACTAAACTAAGCAGTACTCTCCTTCTGAAATAAGCAGGATCGTAGCCTAAAGCACTTTGTGTGGATTGCTTTTATTATGAATTGTGCTGAAATTCAGACTAAATGAACTACACTGGGGTCAGGATTGTGCAACAGCACTGTATACATAGCTGTTGCTGCTTCAGAGAAAAAGGCAGAGTAGCAGCAATGAACAATACATAGGTCATAAAGGACAGAAGTTGTTAAAACCACAGTCTGACAAGCAGATGTGAGAACAAAAGTCAAAAATGCAGGAATGCGCAGGAAAACTTCTCATAATTTCAGATGTTTAATAAGAATTTCATGGCTAATAAATGTGCTATGTTGTTTTCTATGTAGATCATTAGCTAAGCATTAAATTGAATGGAGCTGTGCCAGTTTATACTAGCTGAGTATTTGGCCAGCCATATCAAGACAGAGATAACAATAGAGCACCAGGGGAGGCATTTCTTCCTTTAGACTTACCAATTCCTATGGCTGAGACCAGGACCACTCGAATATCCGAATTATTAGTTGACCTTGGCTTACTTCTGAATTATTATCATGGTGATGATGTTCTAATGGCTTGTGGCACAAAGAATAATCCTGATAAGTGTAGCCAACATTGAACACATCCATTTTTAAGAAAGATGAATCTGGAAGTCTTCCCAGGTTATACATCTGTCTCTCTAATTCACACTCACTCAAAATGTACAGACTTCTCTCTATGACATATTTGTGGGTGAGCTCAGAGCAGCTTGTTAACAAATACTAGTTAAAATGCTGACTGCATGTTGGATATTGTATATACAACTATAACTGGGAACACGTTGATTCATCTGCATAAAATGTCATCTACCAATTGTTTAGCTTAGGGCAGCTAGAAATGGATTGAATATCGTAGGAAGACATTGTCTTCTTGGCTTTACCTCCTTCCTCCTCATCTTATTTTTCTTTTTTCACACCACAATTCTGAAACCTTTTAAAGCTTTTTTGTCAAATTTTTTTTTTTACTTTTTAAAAAGCAAACAACTTCCCCAAAAATGGAATTTTAGGCTTATTATATTTCAGTGGGGCTAAATGGCAATCATAAAATGCTTGAGCCATTCATACAACATTATTCATAGTCATTAAGCCAGATTCCTAATATCTAAAGCATCATTTATTTTCTAACAGTATTTCCCAGATATTTACTTTCTAAGAAGTCTGACTATTACTATTTTGAACCATCTCCAGTGTTCAAACCCTTTACACATTAAAAGCTAATGAAAGATTAGGAACTAGTTGATTGCTAGGAGCCAATTTCCTCGTCTTTTTTTCGGGGGGGGGGGGGGTTGTACAGAGCCAGATTTTTAATGCTTCTGTCTAGTTGGCTTCTTAGGTTTCTTTCCATATGCCATCTGTGCCCTGAAAAACTGAACTCACATGTTTTACGCATGGAAATAGCACACAAACCTGTTTAAGTAGATAGATAATACCTGTATTCAAGTGCTTCTTAATTACACAGCAAGACTGTGGACACAAAAGCAAAACTCCATAACAGGCCTATAGCTGGACTATATAGTTTGATCATCATCTGGTACAGCCATTCCCACATTAACTGAAAATCYCTTTGCAAGAACAGCAAAAAACACCTAAGAGAGGGAAGTACAGCTAGGACAAAGAAGTAAATTACTGTAATGTAGTAACAAGCCACTACAGCTTCAAGTACCATCCCAACACATTTTCTGAGGGTCTCTATATTTAATATGGAGATATTATACTTTGAGATGACATGCTTTACAAGATTTGGCCAGACTGAAATGCATCCTTCTTTGGTATGAAAAGACATTTTTATGGTCTATCACTTATTAACATAATGGGGAATATAGACTTAAGATTGGATGGTATGATTTTACCCTGCACTCAATGTTGTTATGTTCTGGCACTTGAAAAGGATTGATTTTTTCCAAGTCTTCTGTTTAGCTGGAGGGCATGCAGATGTATTTTGCTAGCAAAAGGGTTAATGGATTCAACCTTTTGAAAAATGTACTTCTTTACATGCAAATAATATGATGGATAGTTAACTGCATGCACATTGGTAAACAGAGGTGAAAAACAAATTAATTGGAAGGTATAGAGTTTATTGTTTGTTCTGTGTTTGATAGATGGATCTCATTATTTTCCTTGGGCAGACAAAGCCATAACAGTTTCCAGAGAAAGGAAAAGTGGCAGCTCCAGGAAACTGCTTACAGATGGACACCCAGCAGGCTAAAAATATTACTTCTGTCCACCTCATCAATAAACTGGCTCCATGCAGAATGGCAATTATTCTTTTCCTGCTCGTGTTGCCCTTTGTGAGGCCTGAGGACTGTTATTGATAACAGGGTATGGAGTGCAAAATATATACAGTAACTCAAACTCATTTACTATGGTAAATCCATACTGGGTAGCAATGATGCCTTTTATGCCATTATTTAAAGTGGCAGTGTGCACTCATCAATGTCCAAAAGGATTATGTTGATCCTGTGTTTTGCTACTAGCCTATTAATGATTAATGATACACATTTATTATTTGCCTATTTTAGACATGGTGCATTCTATGCAGAAAGAAGGGGAACACCATCTCTGCATTCTGTATTTTGTCTTCAGTAGATTAAAATGTCACAAGCAGGGGGATCTTTCTGTTCTTTCTTTCACCCCGGTATGCACAGAGCCAGATCCTAACTGTAACTGAACAATACACATAGAAGACCGGTTCCCCCAGGCGAATACACGGGGACTACTTATGTGCTTTGCTCGGGGGTCAGCCATGCACGGGTGAGAAAGCGGCAGTGCCATCGGCCAGCAGAACGGAGCACCAGCCCYGACCACGGCATGGAACAAGCCCCACGTAACGCAATAAGCCCAGGGACCCTGGCATTAACAGCTGCCTGAGAGAATAGCCATAAGCGTTTTCTACACAAATTGCTAATGTGTACAAATGGCTTATTATACATTTACAGTTCCCCTGCCTTTTCACCCCAATGCACTTTCTCAACACAGCAAACTGAACTTACTCTATAAAGATGCACTATCACGTACATCTGAAGATGTACTATTCTTTGTAAGGATCCATATGGATCAGCTGACTGCACTAGTGAACTTCARATCAGAGAGGATATATAATATTTTCATTATTTAAATATAAATTTGTATGTGGTATCTGCAGCTGTAGCTGGGAAATACTACAACCGTGTTGCTTTAATATGTCGCGCTCTCGCAGAGGGATTGCAGAAATAATTAGGGTTCAGAAATGTTACAAGAGCTGCATGTTCCTAAGGATAGGTGATTTCTGCCCATAAAGTAGGTTAGATGGACACTTGATCTTATTCATCTTAAATGATCTTTTCCTCCATCAGTGAGCAAGCTACTGTGACAATAAATGCTAATTTGCTCCATAACAAAACCATTAATTCATGAGGTCCAAGGTGAACTGCCCTTCTGGAATGAAGAAAGTTAAGATAATTAGAAAAATTGGAAATTATTCCAACACAGAGTTTAAAGCTGATGTAGGGGGCTGCATTCAAAAACTGCTGAAGCCAATGGAAATGTTGCCATTGACCAAAACACAGTCCCACCTACTAGCTCACTCCTTTGGAGAGAGTTCACATACATGTGCAGAGTTACACCCATTTTGCTGCTACTGCAACTATTACTGACATCTAGCCCTTGCAAAGATTATTTCATTAGAACAGCTTACAGAAAATTTCAAGGGGAAATAAATATTCTTTATTTCAGATCTTATAATCTCTGAAATTACCTGTTCCTTTTTCTGATCACTGTAACACTGCAACCCTGTCACTGTCCACACAGGAAGCAGACGTCTGCACCATTCAGGGGTCTTTCACCTCCTATCTACTGGGAGATGGAAAGACTCATACTAGAAAGACTCATACTTAAAATTAGTTATGTATATAAATACCTGAGGGGCCTGCCTCAGCAACTGCTCCACCTATGCGCACAGACCTCCTTTATCACGTGTAGAATTGATATAAAATAGATACTGAAAAGAATGTGCTGTTATTCATAATCACATGAAAGTTATGAATTTACAGTCCATAGAATGACAGTAGCTATGCTTTTAAAAGTCATATTGATGCCACTCAAGAAATGGTCTACTTGAAAAGTGAGGGCAGAATAGTATATTTGTTATACATTTAGTATTTTTTACTTAATGACCCTGAAGTCATTGCTGTATTTCCATTTATGCAGTAGATTCAATGCATTAGTCAAACTAAAAAAGTTAACAAACCTGCAGTTCCACTACATATACATGTGGAAATAAAATCTCTGTATTTTAGAGCCTCCATAAATCTAACCAGCCTCATGCCTTCTGAGCACCATTCAAACACACGAAAAAAAAATCTTCAATGCCTCTGACAGAAATAGCTTCTATTACTTTTAAGAAGGAATCATTTAAATATTTTTTAGCTTATCAAAAGGATAAAATAAACAATCTCATATATTCAGAAGAGGTTCCTCCCATTAAAAAAACACTTTGTATTCTCTTTTCCTAAACCCAAATAAATTTACAATAACTCAAAACATATTAATCACTGCCATTTCCTAAGAAATGTTAAATTCACAAATACTTGCCCAGTACAGCCTAGTCAACAAACATACATTAACCATAAAACCCCAAACTACACCAAAACTCCTTCAAGTGTGCATGTTTTTCCAACTGTTTGCCAGAACTTGTTTTGGGCTCAAAGCTCTGTAACATCTGGAAAGTGAGGCAGATGGTTCACTTACTCAAATTTTGTAGTGGTCTTATTTCATTTCCAAAGTTTTTCTAACATTTAGGATTATGTTAAGTCTACAGTGAAGTTAGATCTCTAATTTGCTTGAAATAATAGAAGAAAAACATTTTTATTAAAAAATAAAACCGACAATTATTAGAGTTGATTTTAGGACACACAGACTACCCAATAGTTATCAGTTATTTCCATTTATTATTGATTGGGCTACTGTCAAACAACTCATGAAAAACAGAGATTAGACCACTAAAATTTAAAGTTACTGGAAAACTTATTAGTCTTTCATAATATAGAGAAGATAAATTTGAGTCTGTATCTTGTAGAACTACCTTTACATCACTAGTTCCATCTTGTAGTAATTCACATTGCCATAGTTCAGCGTTAGATTATTTTACCAAAATATTGTTTCATCGAGATTTCACAGTCTCGCTGTAGCAGGACAAAAGGGCAAGTGCGTTCTTAAGGGTTTGTACTCTCCATAAATGAAATGCCACAGTGCTTTAATCTGAATACTTCTAGTGTCCATGCACTTATGCTCTGCTAGGTTTTATGAGACTACTTGTCTCACAAGTAAAATCAGGTTACTGGTCTTGGCATTCTTACTGCTCTGTACATATGGTTATGCTCTTTATGACCTACAGTAGATTAATTACTTTTGTTCCCTATCTTCTGTGTATTAGAGAATGTCTTTGTTTAATTTTATTCACTCTCACAGCAGCTTCTATTATTCACTGAAGCCTAAAAAGCAAGTTATTTACCTATGAACAGAGACTTTTTCCAGAAAGTTTATAAGCATGCATATAAATTAGAATTATTATTTTGACCTTACTGTAAAGTTTCCTTAGAATTCTCTAATCACTCTTAGAATTATACTGTAATGAAAATCTATTAATCTTATAGTCCTTCCTACACTGCAGAAGTAACACTTCTAACATAAGCAACATACTTTGGCAATAGAAAATGTTCCGCATTTCTAAATTCGATGTGCATGAGTGGCCAGAATGTGCCTTAAAAAATGCTTTCCTTCAATTTATGAAATGATTCTTTTGTTTGTCTGTTAGGAAATAAACAACTCATTATCTTTACTTATAGGTCTTCACTCATAAATAAAACAGGCAACAACACCTAAGGTAAAATAATGAGTTTGCTATACTTTAATAGATTAATCCTTCTATTTGTACTATTAATTTATCACCAGACGATGTTCAATCATTTCATTTTAATAGTAAGGTAAAGTAGGAAAAACATTTAGTCTTTAAAAAGAAAATAACAAGCAAGRGAAAAAGTGGGAAAAAAAAGAAGTACTCAAATAAGTGTTTTTATTTTCATATTGCCTTCATGTCTCTCAGCAGCTCTTCCAATATGGCACAATAAAATAACAGAATGGTTAGGTTTAGGTGATTGTTTGAAGATTATAATCTTTCACCTATTTCCCCAGAAATAGATCTTTTCCCAGGAAAAGCAGGCTAATATATATATATTTTTTCTAAGTTACTTCAAAGTATTTGCCTGATAAAGAACTACACCTTTAAGGCAAAACATTTCTGGTAGGCAAGAAGCAGCCAGAAGTTTTAGGTTTTGTATCAAAAATTTCATTAGTAATAAAAGTTTGATATTGTTTCTGAAATATGATACTGAACAAACAAATTGTGTAGTAGAGAGTCATTGAACTACATTAAAGCCATTCCATTGACTTTAATGGGATTTGGATAAGACTCCAAAGTCTGGGGAAAGGTTCTAAGAAACCAATGAATTAGTTGTACAGGTAACAGGATTCATTATTTGAGGAAGTCCCAGCAGTACTAATCCATATTCTCTGACTGTATCCTGATATCTACAGAAATTAGAGCACTCACTGGCTGGATTCTGTGATCTGTAACACTTGCAATGAGATGAGCAGATGAACAAGAGGCACACCCTGTATGTTAATTTTATATGCTACTTACATATTATAATGACCACATTAGGGGAGGAGGGGAAGAGAGGGAAGGATATAGTTGTACTAACCTTGATTTTGGTTTAGTCCTTTTAAAAACTGAATTATATCAATTCTGATTTTTAATAAGTGAGTTAAATGTAATTTAAAAAAAAATAAGCTGAAACACTATAATCACTACCACCATGAAAGAACCACTTAGCCTCATTTTTAAGCCTCTGAAAGAGACAAAGGTTACTAGGTTACCATCCCTGTTTTCTATCAGTAAAGAATTAAGCCCTTGTGCCTGAGGTTTGCAGCGATTCTTCAGACAAGGGCAAATACGTATGATAAGAAAAAGTGGAAACTGATTCATTTCATAAATGTTCAAACAGACACAACCCAAAGAATGAATTTTGTTACCAATATTATTTAATCTTTCTGACAAGCTTGCAATGAACCATTACCACCACAGTATATTTCCCATGAGTCCATATTGCACCATTACTAAACATCATCACAAACCAACGCTGGCTTGTTGTGGAACAAAGAAAGCACATAGGCCAATGCCTTGCCATTTAAAATGTTTGGTCATGAAACTTGGCTCTAAAAGAGTATTTTCATTTTACCCTTGACTTTGATGTGGGTATAGGGAAACAAGTATTTTACTTTTTTTGATTCTGCTCTGTCATTATTTAACTAGTTACAGATACAGTGCCCTGAAGAGGCACCTATGGAGAAAAAGCAGATATGGAGGAGTACCATCTCAGGTGCTACCAAGGTTGTCTCGAGGATCCTGAGGCTGTCTCTCTCAAGTGCTAAAGTGGTGGCCTATGTGCAGTGACCCAAACTGAAAGACAACAGAAGCTTTTCCAAAGTGGGCAGAAGGTAAATATGAATATCACACCCAAGCGGACAAAATTTAATTGGATATGGAAGCAAATGGAACTGCTCAGTAGGATATATCCTCAGTTTCTGAAAAATGCTGAGCTCTCTCAGAACTTTAAAGAGAAAATGAAAAAAAAATGGGAGCACATAAAAAAACAGAAAAAAAATCACTTAAGTCAGATGTAGAAATCCATTTTCTCACTGGAAGTCAAGAAGTTTTCCCAAAGGCTTTAAAACATACGCTGTATTATTATCTATACAAAAACACAGGAACATGAAACAGCCAAAGCAACAACAAGCCAAAAAATTAAGTCACAGACCATATTTAGGCCCCATTCCACAGTTGTTCTTTTTTTTTACCATTGGCCTGATATCAAGAGCAGCTAAGGAATTCTAACAGATAAGGAAAGACCTTCAGAGTCTGATAGAAACAAGCAAGAAACAAGTCACTTTCACACAGGTCTGTTTTGAAAACCATCAGATCACAATTTTGCTCACTCATTTATCCTTGGACATAGTAAAATAATTGATGGCAGAGATCCTGATCCCTTCAGCCCTCCAAATCAGCTCCAATAAGAGCAGCAGTCATTCAGCGAGTGCCAAGGATCAAGTGGAATACGGACTGCAAATTGGGACATTTACTAACTGCATGAAAAGAGCTGCAAAAATACCAACCAATGTAACATGTTATTAATATAATGTAGTATGTAATTTGGAAGGATTATAAAATGAAGAAAGAGCCTCCTCAACTATACATATTAATGATAAATGACCATTTTACCATAATGCCACTTCCCCGCATAAAACCGAAATAAGTCAATATTGTCGCTTTGCTAATTAGTCATAAGAAAAAGATGTTAAGTATGTCAAGTGTGAATATTTTACAACACTAGGCAGACCAAATTAATTACTGTAGATGATATAAATACCTAATTATTGAGTTTAATCTATAAATATGGAAATTATAACTCATAAAACTGGTAAAACTCCTATTTTTCTATTTTGCCCAGACAGTATGAAATAGAAATAAAAGTGTTTTCAGCAGCTTTACATGCACAAGAAAAGCTCAGGGGAGCTTTTTCTGCAGTAAGCACACACAGATCAATGCACCAACGGTCTCTATAATCCAAATATTTGCCAGATGCCATTGACTTCCTCTGAAATCTTCCAGCTGTTGATGCCTTGCCTTCTGAGTTGTGAACTCCTAAAAGTACCATTCCATTTTTCAGAGTTGGTTAAGTGATACTGCCCGTTATAAGAAAGTTTAGTCAAGTACAAGCACTAGCAATTACATATTCAATTGTAAGTACTTTACATAGAGAACCAGGAAGGCACTGGTTGCAAGAATGTAGGAAAGAAAATCACTAGCTGACAAAGCAGGATTGGTTTGGTAAGGTATACTGAGATGGTTGTCTGAAAAGTCTAGTGCACCAAAGGAAATTGCATGTACTTATTAAACTGTTGATGGCATCCAAAGTCCTCAAGAGAGAGAGGAGGTATGGAAGTGTAAGGAAAAATACTGACTTTGAAATGAAATGAGCTAATGCATTTTAATTGTTGCCTATTCCATTATAGAAAAATCACTATCTGCTTCTTGACTTAACAGTATTAGTGCAGTGGGCACACTCTATTGATCTGAAATCATGTTCCTGGACCATAGGAATTCACAAATCAGCAAAATCTCTCTCGTATATTAAGTTTCATTTAAGCAAATTAGATTAGTTCAAAACACAGACTCTGATATCTTAGATTAACATAATTTATCCAAGTGAATTAACTGCTTTTTTGACCACAATAGTGTTATTTGGGGATTTACTTAAAGATTGATTCTTCATCAGCAAATGCTGAGCTGCTGAAAACAAAAACTATTAAGGACAAGTACCGTATGGCAGTTTCTTGGAATATGGAAGACCCAGGTTAATTCCTGGGTTATGAAGCAAATCCTTCATTTCTATATGAAAATTTTCTTTAGGCCAGAAAAGTGGAACAGTCCCACAGCAGGAAACCCTCCCACAGTAGGAAACCATGAAATAGACAGAAGCATGTTAATGATGACAGTCCCTTCGAACTGGAAATCTGACTTTTCATGAAAGTTGTTTAGGGTTCTACTTTGATCCCAGTTTGGAATAACAGCTGTTCTGAAATTTCAGAATTTTGAGACATGAAAAAATGTTTCTCATGAGTGCTAGTTCTTAACTAATCATAAAAGTTCCTAAAAATTTTGCAGAGATTTAATTGTGTGACATACAAATGTGATTCAGGATCATCTACCAGGTATTTCAAAATACAGACTTTTTTACTTGTTTCATTTTGTCATGTTGCTAAGATCAGTTGTTTTAAATCTCRGTTTTAGTACTGTTGACTTGTGAGCTGGGCTCTAACTTGAAAAAATCTAACTTGACAAAATTTTCTGCTGGAGCCATTGAGATGACAATTTAGGATAAGTCAGCAGTAGAAACTAAAATTGGCATAGAAGCATTAAAATAATAGCTTAGAATAGCTTCTCTGCTGATATTATTTGTCTTTTGCATGCAGACTCTGTTTCTACTACTCCTTGAAATAACAGACTCACAATTTCTCTTCTAGTACATATGTAATGGCCTCAGAAATGTTCTGTTGTTTTCCTTCCTCTTTGTCCTTACAATGTCTTGGTCTTTGTCACCCAAAATTCAGAATTAGGATTTGATCTTTATTCTACACGCAAAGCATCCTTCTGCTAACCACACCTGGGGCTATTCATGCTGGCCTTGCAAGACCTCCAACCATCAGTTTGTACTTGATGTTCTCTCCTCTCTCTCTTCCTTTTTTTTTTTTGGTAGCAAATATCTAGACTGAACTGTGAAAATTCTTCCAGGATTGTCATCCAACTAGGTCTAATGATGAGTATAAAGTGATCCTTTTTTTAAAATTCTGGAATGTCTGATATCACTTGCCATGACAGTAACCTTTTTGTTAAGAGATACAAACCATCTTGAATGGAYGCTAAGCCACTTTGTCAGAGAAGAGAGATACAGAATATCATAAAACGGAAAACAACCTTCCAAGTCCCAACTAGCCAAAAACAATCAAGAGATTCAGAAGGACATGCTCACAGGCATCAGTAATTGGCACAGGGGCAATAATATTTCACTACTTTAGGAGTATTCATTGGATTAAGTTGCCTAAATACTTTTGAAGTTCCAAATCCTAGTAGGTGTTTATCTGTTTTCAAAAAATATCAATGCCTATTAATTCAATATGGAAACTGAAAGACTTGGGAATGATTCTGACCTGCTCGGGAGGGTTGAAAATATTGTTAGGTTTCCTTTTGCTGTTTTTGAAAATATCACTACATTTCCTTTTACTGCTTCTGGTTCCTAAGTATTTCTGAAAAATCTGTTTCTAAGTTACTGACTTACCTCTCTTACCCACTGACATTCCTCTCTTAACTGACCTGCCTTCTTTAGTAACAGAGATTGAGTATTAGGAACAAAATCAGAAGGACATTGCATGTGAAGGACTCATGTAAATTGCCAATTTATGCAGAATAAAAGGATCTTACCTTTCAGACACTACTGGAGACAAGCTGAAATACCATATGATATTGTAGTAGTATTACAATAGCAAGTTGTACTACTTACAGCAGTTGCTGAGGAATAACTCTGTGGAGCATGGAGAACTTGAGGGGGTAGAAGATCAGGGGAATTTTAGAAGAATAGCATAGAAAGTTGATGACCTCACTGTACTCACATACATGCATAGTCTAGCTCGTTTTCTCCTTAATCTAGACTTTGTTGCAGAGGTCCACCAGGGTTAGTCTCATATGTGAGTGGCACGTATTAAATTTGGGGTGCTAGCAGAACTCAAAAAAAAAGAAAAATCGGGTCTTGTTTAATAATCTGATCTTCATTTACCATAACACTTCTCATTAAAATTCATTATTAAATATATTTGCATTCTTCTTTGAGTCCCTATTATATGCAAGACTTCTATGGTTTTCTGCAACTGTGTTTGATATTAAAGCAACTCTTCAGCTGTGAAAGCTTGAGTGCCCCCAGTTTAAGCAATCACTATATAGAATAACAAATTGAGACTTTTGACTATATGGTAAGAGGGAAAACTATTACCTAAAGGGAAATAATATTTTAATATATGGTAGGATGGAAAATAGATATTCACCTACAAGTAGAAAACATGAGTAATTTCAACACTAGTTTCTTAGTTTGATATTTTCAAGCTATCCATGAAGTACCAGCAGATCAGTGTTCTCTCTTGAATACCATATTCTAGCACAAGAATAAGACTTTGATAATTTGAATGCACTGTGATAGTCCATCAAATGAATTTAGTCCTGAATAACAAAATGGTTGTTTCTGAACTATAACTGGATGGCAGAGGGAATACGAGAAGGAAAATAAATGAAAGCTTTTTTTTTTCTTCTTTTCCCTTCAGAAGCTAATCTTTAGAATGCTTTTATTAGCAGTTAAAAAAAATACTGCTTTGAAATAGACAAGAAATGGATTTGAGGATGCTGAATACTATAGGGTATAGGTTTTTTTCCCCATTTAATAACATGCAATGTGAAGGGTTTCTTTTGCTGTTGTTACATTTGTAAAAGGTTTGCTTGTAAAAGAACCAAACACAAAAATATAAGCAAGAAGAGCTGAAGAATTGTTCATTTGGCTAGCCCAGTAAAAAGGAAAGTAGTTCACACATTTAAGCAAGAAAAGAGATGAAATACTTGTTTTTTTCCAAAAAAAAAATTCTGATAGTTTGGGCAAGAAAACAACAACACGTCTTGTGAATGTGCACAGTATAACCATATTTCTAGCATAAACAGGAAAACAGCTGCAACTACATCTAGTGATGTACATACCACGCTACATACCAGCGGAAACTTGTGTCATGCAAAATACTAGATTGCTACCTGGATCTAGGAGATGAGGATAATTTTTATTCAAGCCTCCTAACCAGCAGAGAAATGCTTTATGATCTGAGAAAGTCTGATTGAGAAATTGTTTATTTTCATATCCAATCACAAGCTGTAATTTTACCAGCCCTTTGTCAACTCAGGTGCATTTCATCTGCCCAGATTTAGATTTAAAGACTTCAGATATCTAAGTTGATTGTCCAGACTCCACTTATAGTCAATAGAAGGAAATGTGCATTTCCATGAAGTAAGAGAAGTCACACCAAAGGTAAGTATTTATGTTGCTGGACAGAGCAAATTGCTTCTCAAAGTGTTGGTTTCTCTCCACTGAGTACAAAGTGGGTCTAGACAACCAGCTGAGTTAAATGAGATGAGTTGTACTCCATTGTTAAGGCAGCATTCAGACATAGGAACATACCAAAATTATGCTGGCGGCAAGCTATGCCCTTTTAACCATTGGAAAGGGGTTGGAATGAGAATCCGTAAAGGGGTGAGAAAAAACAAATGATGACTAGAAATAGTAAAAACAGTAATACCTCATTTTCCTTCTGCACATTTGAATAGTAAATATTAGCACTACACACATATTTTTCCCCACTAACAATCATCTATCCACCCTGAGAACATCAGACCAGTAGAGCACTTCATAAAAGAATTAGAAAAAAAGTAAAATTACTTGGATGATAATCCTACTACAATGATGAAAATTCTGGAAAACCTGGCTTTAGATACCACAGTACTGTTGTGCTAACAGTAACATGGTTTAATCTGAAATCCTGAAGACAGCTAATATTTTAAAACCTGATCTTTGGTATTTTGCTGTTCAAAGACTACTGTATGCCATTGAATTTCAGGCTTCCTGTATATAGTTATTTTTGTAGATCATCCCAGATGATCTTGTAGATTGTTGATTTTGTAGATCTTCCCATCATCTAGATTTCACTAGACTGATCTGAAACTTGACACCTAGGTCTGCTTTCTTAGTAGAAGTTCATTGGCATGATTGCTCATATTTAGCAAAAAACTTCAAAAGACCAACTGCAGATGAATAGATTCTTTAACATTTGGTGAATATTGRCTACAGTCACTGATAGTTATATATTGTCTATTCTCTAAGTGTCTAAGCAGGAACAAATCAAATTTGATGCTACCTATGGTAACCAGGTACCCTTACTCCTACAATTCAGTGACTCAAAACCCTTTCCCTATTTTTGCTGACTGCTAGCATAGTTGCTAAGAACCATGGAAAATACCAGGTGAAGAGCAACCACTTCTTGTGACAGACAAGGTTTTGGAATACAGAGATCTCGTAACAGTTGTTTCTCCCCTTCCAGCAGGATGCTTTCCAGATGAGTACATGCTCAGGAAAAAAGGCAAGCTCTATGGACTGGCAATCACTTCTAATGAACTTGTCACAGAGTTTTGAATGAGTTTCAGAGCAACAACTTGCTACAGCCTAACTGCAGGCAAGAGTATCCTCCTGCCAACCAGAAGAGCCCCCTTATCTCTGCAAATCACAGACTGAATCTAACTTGACCTCTCAGTGGAACACAGCTTTCCTCTTGCCGACAATACTCAACTTGCCTTTACAGGTAGCTGTTTTATTACCTAGCACCAAGGGAGAGTAACTCGGCCACTGCAAGTACGCATTGCTGCTCCTGAATGGGATACGGTTAGCAAAGGAGAGCCAGCCTCGAATAAAACATTACACTGAGACAGTGTCACCTGAACCGCTCAGAATTTCAACTCTTCATATGTGGGAAACTAATCTWCTCTAAGCTTCAGAGCACTACTTAATTGCTTGCAAATTTCCAGCATACCAAGAAATCTTCCTACATGGTACTAACGAATGGTATGGGCAGRGAGAAGGTGGGCAAGGGGGAGAACAATTAAAACCCAAGAACTTTCTCATGAATTAAAATCAAATCCATGTATCAAAAGTCTAAATTAAGACCGATGCCTGTATTACATCAAAAGCATGACTATGTTTTCCATTTCAGCAACCGTTTGCAAATCCAGCTCAGCTATTAGCCATCAAAAATATGTAAAAAGGCTTCATCTTTCAAGAAACTTAAGCAGTTGGTTACGTTATTCCTGTTTCCCTGACAACCTGCCAGCATTCATGACCCAACAAAATTCCCCAATGAGTTGCTGATCGGGCAGTTAATAATTTAGAGATTTCTTTCTTTTTGTGGGCTGGTGTTTATCATTAATGATAGAAACACCAGCAAACAGCTCTTCATCCATTTCCTAAATGCGACAAGTGTGAGGTAACGTCACATTTGTTAAATTAGTCAAATCTCCTCAGATGTCTTTGCCTGGAACCATAGTAAAAACAAAGGACAATAGCTCAACTCTCATCAAACCTATGCACTGAACACACCTACAGATATCCTTAGGTGGTCTATCTTTTTGAACTGCTGTTTTCTTATAAACTAGGATCTGAAAATACTTAGTATAGAGGTATCAGCTAATTGCTAATGTTACTGGGCTTTTTCTGACATAGAAATGTCACTTCACTGACACAGAACTTATTAAAACCAGCACAATGCTTCATTTACTTGTGTAGTCTCTCTGTTGAAAAGAACAGATAAAAGAACACATAAGACTAGAGAGTACTTTTAAACAAAGCCTTGAACAAGGCAGTGTGTGTATGTGCCTTGCACACACCCATCAGACTCTCTTTAAGGAATCTTTTCCTACTTATTTTCCCTGTACTCCCGAGGAATACCAGGTTCTGCCCTTCCTCCTTCTAACCTTTCTAGGTAAAGAGGATGTTTATTCCTGCAGGCCCAAACCCAAATACCAATGCAGCTGTGTGTGGGAGTCAAGGCTATGTAATATGTAGCTGAAGTAATGATGTCCTAGGCTCATAAAAAAAAAAGAAAAAGAAAACAAAAAAGAAAAAAATCATTTTATCCAATAGAACCAATGTGTTTCACCACAATATGAATAAGTGGCAATTTTCCTGGGTGCTCTTTTTGAATTCTGCAGCTTCCTCATAATTGAGTCCTTCATTAGTACTTTTTAAGCATCCCTTCTTATCTTCATTGCTTCACTGAAAGAAAATTATACTTCAGCCTTACTTTTTATTCCCAACATTAATACAAGTGGATATTCATTCCCCACCCCCTCCACCCCCCTTCCATGACCTCCTCAAGATGCAGATATTCTGTGAGGAAGAAACGAACCTCAGGAAGCCTGGCTGGTAAAGAAAATGCTTTCACAATTTCAAAAAAAATAAACCTGAAATTTCAAAGCTGATATATTCTTATATCAACTTACTGTCAGGAAATTAAAATAGTCCAGCAGTGGAAGGATCAGAAAATGAAATTCTCTAGGAATGGTTCAGTGCTAATTTATTTCTCAGGCTGAAGGAAGTATAAAGACAAAAGAAAAAGGGTAAGTCGGACTTCAAAAAAGTGTTTATATATATATTCCGGTAACAGACATTATTTTTTCTTTTTGAATGCTGGACCTCAAGACTCACATTCAGAAATGCTTACTGTCATCAAAAGTTTTTTTCCATATTTTCTAAAACAACTGGGCTCTTCATAGATATCTCTTGCCTTAATTTCTCCCCTTTGGCCATATTTATTCAAATATTTCTTGCAATTTTCATAAGACCGGATCATGTTCAGATACACACTTTAGCAACTTTATAAATTGCAGTTAGCAATGGCATTGCAACTATGACAATTAACAAAATTACTGAATGAAAACATAAGCTGTACATTTTGGACTGTGCACTCTTTTTTTGAATTATAATAATAATCTATTTTTTGAGCAGTAAGTCTAGAGAGTGCTTTGGGAGCCTAAAATCAGGCATCTAGTGCCTTATAGTATCCTGTCTGTTCTCCAGCTGCTAGTCCAGAAGCATCTCCCATTAATCACATTTCCTATCTGCCCAGCCCCTGCTGATATCTTAGATACTGCACGGCATATTCCTCTGATGCCCCTGTTTAGGCACCTGGGTTGCTCCCTTTCAGTCTAGTGTGCTTGTATAAAGAGCTTGGTAGCTAGGTCTGCTGCTCTGGAAAGCTACAGAGAGGTTTCAAGAGTCACTGAGCAGTCTAAGAAATGCAAAGAGGGAGCCAAAATTGGTTTCACTAATTTGGTACATTAAGAAATAGGGGATTTATTCAGGAAGGCATAATACTGTGCTAGTGATGAATGGGAATCAGCTTGCATCACTGAACCAGAATACACAGCCAAAGTTGAAATGAAGTGGCAAAGTAACTCAGGTGGTGTGGTACCATTAGGAAAGGAGTTAATGAGAAAAATCATGATACGGAGAAACATTAGGAAAAATTAAGTTGAAAAAATTATAAGAAATGAGGTCTGGCTATGGTCTATCAAAAACTGACTTTGAGCCTAAGGAAGTGTACTTTATCTCTTAGGCAGGTAGCTCCAAGACTGAGCTCTAGAAGAAAACCTCTAAAGTGCAGAGAGTCTGTTTTAAGAACATATGAATTGATGGGATAACCCAAAGAATAGTTTAAAATTTTCTATATTGACAGTGGATGATGAATCAGGATAACACCATAAAATCTACAAGGTTTTTTGAGCCTCCAATTTATTAATCAAGTCAGAAGAATTAAAGTAGGAGTAGCACACCATATAATAAAAAAATAAGAGAAAGGAGCAATTCTTGAAGGGATTTTTTTCAACTGTTTACTAAAATAAACGTATGCTAAAACCTGCTTAATGTTATAATAAAAACAACAACAACAACAAACCCCAAGAGGCTTAAACAGGAAAATGAATTTGGAAATATATGGAAAGAGCTTTTATTTGTGGGGTTTTTATTGTTAAGCAAAAAACAACAACAACAACAACAAAGCTGGCTCTGACTGCTTTTATAAATCTTTTTCCAAGTTTATTCACTGTGAACCTTATCCAGCACACACTGAAGCCACAGAGAATTGCATCAGACACCTGCAGTCTATGAAACAGTGCCACTAGAAGGTGCTGCGTATTCCATCACAAAATCCAAGCATTTCAATATAGACAATTTAGAGATAAACATGAACTGAAAATCTTTGATCCTAATTAGATTTTGGAATATGCCAATCGGTGGCAATACAGTTTCTGGATACTTTTAAAACAAATCTTCCTGCCTAATCTGGAAAAAAAAAAAAAAAACAACCTCAAAACAGTATGAATAACAAGAAACTGTCCAAGAATGTCCAAAGAACAGTGCATTAACCATAATTTTCAGCTACTTGACCAGTGTTAGCAGTGTAGCTGTGTATACGCATCAGCTGTTTACAGAATGATTCCCATCTCTATGAAATGACTATTTGTCTCCTTCAGAATTTACTTCACCGGTTGTCACTATATTTTCCCCAGAAAATCTGATATTTTATACAGAGATCAATCTGCTGCATAGTTTATTGTCAAGTGTTTTCCTAAAAAGCAGATAAATTACTGTGATAAATTATATCTGCTGTTTCCTTGGCATTTCCTTGTTGTCTGGCAGCTTTCTAATGGGTTCACAYTCAAAGCATAGGATCCAGAAATAGTCAGCATTGTTGTGCTAATCTCACCTTTTGCCCTTATGAAAGTTTGCAAGGTGGTAATTATTAAACAAACCAATGCTAACAGAGCAAGTGAAGGGATGAAGTGGCTTATCTTAGCTCCTAGTCATTGCTGCTGTACATACTCATACAGATATCACTCAAAGACAAGTGAAGCACTAGCATGCACGGTCCTCAACAAAAGAGGCCCCTATTATGTCAAATATGACTGCCTGCCAGCTTAGTGGGGTGAACGTCTTTATACAAATGAATTACATATGAATTGGAAGCACTGGTACCTCTGAATATGAGCAACAAACTAAGAAAGAGGACAAAAAGTCATACTAGTTTGGGCATATATTTATGTACAGACACACTTTTGTACTCACTCCAAAAATGAAACAAATATTAAAAAATAATAAGATAATATTTCAGGTGTTACAGCTTTATTTTGATCCTTTCAATCCCCATAATGAACAGGACTGAACCTATTTTATATGCATTAACTTCTACCTGTTATTTTTTGCTGTTGCTGTTTTTTTGTTTTGTTTTGTTTTGTTTGTTACATTTTAAAATCCTGGTGCTGTTTTTCTTTGGTTTATATYTACCTGTTTTTACCAAACTTCTTTTTTGGGGGAGGGGGTTGACATAAAAGAGAACTTCAGACAGGATGGCAACCCGCTTACACAATAAAGCACCTCCCCAAAAATGTGTACAAAAATTATTTGGACTCATAGCCACGTACATTATGTACCTAGCTCAGTGTCCAGGGATAGTCAGAGTAAGGCACGTTTTGGAAAATGGGCACAGAGATGGTTTATATTTGTGGAAGAAACTTCCAAAGCTGTTTGCATGTTGTAGAACTGCGCTGCAACAGTGCTTACTTCAGTCATGGTCCCTGGCAAAGGTTGTAACCACGTCAGAACAATCTTTTCTAAGTGCTATCTGGAAGAACRCAGAAGAGAGAATGAGAGTTGAATGGAGTTGGTAAATAAATGAGAAATGCCCTGGCTATTTCATTCTGTAATCTTATACCTGCGACATTTATTTTTATATTCTTTGGAAGTCATTGTAGAAGACATTTTTTTTTTCCTGTTTTGCAAGGAATAAAAACAAAAATAAAACCCCTTATTCTTACTCAGAAATGAAGCTAATGGCCAGTTTCAGATTTTTAATTGTATTTTCATTTTTTTGGATTGACTGCTCCTAACATCATGGAGCCAAATTTTACCTACACCATTTCAGTTTGCCCCTACACACTTCCAGGAAAAAGGAGGAAAGGCTCTTTACTTGATCTAAGAATCACACTATTTAGATGAAAATGTATTTTAAAAGGGTTAGCCAAGGCAGTGATAAGGAAAATGAAAAGAAATACCATAACTTTAAAAATATATCACTTTATTGCTTGCTTGTTATTACAAAAACCTATTTAAAATAAAATCTCACTGTACCTGCTAAAATTAAATAGCATTTGAACTCTGAAAAGTGTGGATGGAATATGGCAGAAAATTCTAAGGTATCTAAAGCTATTTTGAGCTAAAAATACTAGCAACACTTTTTGAAATGTGTGGTAAATTGCTATGTTAATCAAGGTAAATCAAGCCATGCATAAGAATGCCTTTTGGAAGTAAGTGAATAATTCAGCTTTATTTTCCGTCTAAATTTTGAGAACATAATTGTTTGAAGACAGAGCATCAGAGCTTTTTATAAGGAGATTARTTAAATCCATTCCCTTTGCTTTTGGGGGAAATAATTTAAAATAGCATTAAATAATATGCATACAAAAAAGCAGCTGAAGTTAAGCAGGCTAACATGGGTATGAGATGAATGAGATGTTATTAATAATGGTGCTGTCACAGTTAATGATTTTACCACTTACTACAGGCATGGCCAGTTAAGCTAGAATTACTTAGTAGCATAGTCTCTGCAACCCAGTGGTATTTTCTTTTGCCGCTCAACTGTTGGAGGAAAATTCAAGTCGAAATCAACCAGTAAAACACTTCAGCTTACGAGACAGGCTGACTAGCATCAAGCTGATATATCATATATGCAAGACAATGTTCAGTCTACTACGGTACACTGAACTCAGCCTGCAAAACTACTGCATAAGCTAGCAGATACTTACCTATAAAAGCTTTGCGAGGCAAATGAGGGTGTCTGAGGACAGCTTTAAAATGTTTTGTTGATCTTAAAAACAACTTCACAGAAAGCACTGTGTGGGGTGGGGGAGAGGGAAGATTTTTGCATTTACTATCCTTTATGACTCCACACAAGATTTGGTTCCAAAAATAAATCAGATCCTCCTTTCAGCTACCAGCCTTTCTGGTCGAGACGTGGAAGAAAATCTTGCTGGGCTCTTTTTTGGGGCAGCATCCATATTTCCGGGCTAATTGCAACGCCATGTGGGTTGTGGGTGTGACCTGGGGCCTGAGCCCAGGACTTTAGCCCAGAGGAAGCACAACAGGTTCTGAAGCAAAGGTAAAGGGATGATGACAATTAACAAGAAGTAGTTAGGATAAAATGGACAAATTACAGAAGCAGCATTCTTAAAGAAAAGTCTCACTTTAAGCAGCTTTCATGTTTAAAGATAAGCATGCTCATGAGTTCATAAGCATTTGAGAAGAGATCTTAAAGTTGTTATTATCAGGTACCTTGGGAGGGCTCCAGGGGGTCTTTAGGCCTTCCTGCTGAAGCTGTTCCACTACCTCTAGGCCAAGGAAAGAATAAATAACATTCTCCAGTGAAACGTTTGAGTCACTGACTAGGGAGAAGTAAAACAAAGCTAGATTAAAGACTTTGCATCAAAGGTTGTTTGATACACTGTACCTAAACTACCCAAAGGATAACAACTCAGGTAAGTCATGTAACCACTCTGCTGTGCTGAATTTTGCATGGCAATACATATTTTTCTTTGCTAACCTGCAGCTTAACCTTTCCCTTCATCTTAGTTTGCCATTTTTAAAAGAGGAAAAACAGGACAGAAGAGAAACTATATCCTTAAGAGCGAAATGCATAGGCACCTTGGCCTTGCACATTTCACTTACCTGGGGGGTTAGGGGGTAAGGACAGGGTGGAGAAGTCTTCTTGTGAGCAGAGTGGGGAAATGATCAAAGAGCAAAAACTTCTTCACCAAGCAAAGTCATTTCTTTCAGTTTTATTTATTTATTTATTTTTTAGGACAGACACCACTAAAATAAAATTCACTGCAACAGAAACCCCATAGACACAGGCACCCATATAAACATACAAATAATGTGTTATACAAGCCAAGTAGAGTCACATCTACAAAAAGATAGCCTAAAACTGAAATTGTCTATTTCTTATATGAACCATCTTAAAACAAGTTCCTCCATTAAAATTTGTCGATCTTTTTTCTACTTTGATTTTTCACAACGGATTCCATTCTGCAGTTTTTCTACACATTTGGTGAGAGATCGCTTGTTTGTTAGAAGATGTAAACAGCAGTGCTACATTGAGTGGAGTCGGCTATTGTCTTCATTTGTACAAACAAAAAGGAATTGTGGGGAGGAGGAAATTGTGGGAAAAGAGAAACTTTGTTTGTAAGCTTCACACTGAGAACAGAAATACTGCTAGTAGTCAGCAACTGGGTTTTGCAACTTTCAATATTTGGATGATATGGAAAGCATCTAAAGTTTGTGAGGTTTTTGAGACTCAAGATGCTAGTAAGAAGTCTCACTACCCAAATTCTTAACCCTCCATCCCACCTCGGGCATCTGTTTCCTTCCAAATGTCTCACTATGTGTCCTTGCCAAAGAAAGTCTCCCAAAAATAGAAGAATCATTTCCTTGGGGGAGGAGGGGAGAAATCTGGAGTTTCTCTAAAGCTAAGCACACATATTTGGCCAGAGAAAATATCTGCCGTCATTACATATTAGCTATCACAATGTAGCTATATGGATTCAGTGCTTGATTTCAGCGACAGCTGAGAGTTCTTTTGTGTAGGCTAAACGTTGTAAACTGCAAGGCAGAAACTCTTGATGCTTACTGCAATTAATTATTACAAAAGCTGAAAAAAACCTAAAATCTATAGTCATCCTGTAGAACTGATATTATTTTTGTTCAATGGATTAAGATTCTCAGCTTCCTGATTAAAAAACTTTGCATGTGACATTATGGAAGCTTGTTCAGGAACTAACATCTATTTCTGGCATTAGAACAAAGGGGTCAAAGAGATGAAGTGTACTTATACTTTGAAATGTGGCTATAAAAGTGGCATCATTATGTTCTATGCTTATTGTATCTCAATGACCAAATGTGCTCAATTTACATATTAAAAAGATATATTTTTGTCTAACTTCCAGCAAAGTAAACTCAACAAGGCAGGCTGTTATCTAAATGTGCACTACACTCAGTAGCACAATGGCATTAGAACAGTCACACTGCAAAAATGAGTATGTAAAGAATATGGTAATTAATTTTGGAAAATAATCACATGAAGCATGCTCTCAAGATAATATGATCTTGTGTACAGACCAGCAGGATATTTTGCAAAAATAGTATGTTTCTTTTCTCAGTGTTTTGTGATAAGAAAACTGAACTCAGTATTCTTGCTTTGGCATTAAAGAGTTGATATTGCTCCAAAACATTCTATCAGCTATGGTGATTGAAGTTGCCTTTAAAAATTCATAACCCGGCTATCTGTTATGAATGAGACAGCCAGAAAGACAAGCACATGCACAGGGATTGATAAACACTAAGGTAGAATGGAGATCCCACAACTTGGAAGAAAATGGTGCCTGGAAGCTTGAGAGACAGAAAGAAAGAATGCTTAAAACACATCAAGAGGTGAAAGAACAAAGATTATTACTGCTAGGTTCTTTTTGTTCAGTATTAAATTTGTAATGTTTCATGTTCTTTTGCTTCTAACAAGGCTAATAATTAGATTCAGATAATGATGTGAGGTTTTATGACCCAGAAAACTGCAAGTTTTGCAGTTTGTTTTGGATAAACAGAGAAAGGATCTTAGAACACCAAGTAGTAGTGCCAAAAGCAATCCCATGCTTAAAAATTATTTTCCAGTTACAATGCTGCTTTTATTTATTTAATTGCTATCACATCTTTCAGGCTCTTGCTGCAAGAGTTATCACAAGTTTTTCTAAAAATAATATTAATAAATATATAGAGATACATATACATACACACACATGCATATATCTCTGATGGACATAGATCATCAGTCTGTGGGACCAATCCAACCATTTCTGCAGGAGTGGCAGCCATGTATATGATGTATATAAGCCATGATTATTGCTTATTAGTGACACAAAACAGGGAACATCAAGAATTCTTTCTGCCCTGCTACGTGCTTGCACTCACTAAATAGTTTATTCAATTTGGACAGTGCCAAGTGATCTGTCTTTTAACTAATCACCATTTGTAAGAGTACTGTCCCATGCAGCACTCACTGGCTTTTGGAACCACTGGTTTGCTTTCTAGTAATTGAATATACACACCCAATTCAAAAGAAGATAGAGGGTGGTCATTTGTAATGAAGAATCCTAACCATTCACAGCCTGTGGCAAGCTCAGTTCTGTAATGTCTTAGCAGGTAGTAAAAGCTGTCAAGGCAGCTGYTAATTGGGCTCTTAGGAATAGCAAATGCTCCTTTAAACCCAAAAGCTAACGTGGATGCAGCACTATGATTCAGAGTTCCATCAAAAAGTAGTCGGATAACTGCAAAACTTAATGTTTGTGAAGCTTATTAAATGATTTATCTAGTTATTTTACAATGGAAACCCAGAGGCAGCATAGAAGACATAATGAAGGTTCCTATGAAGAGGAGAATAGCTCTCCCGGCCTCCGTTACACAGCCTGTAAATTCATAGGAGGATGAGCACTACTCTCCACTTTTTACTGATTAAATTAAAGATGTGTCTGTTTTTATTTTATGTCTAAGTGACTATGCCAACATTGCAGAAAGCCCACAGAACCAGAGTTTGTCAAGCAGAGACATATCAGCCTAAGACTACGCCAGCTCACCTACTGCCTGGAACTCCTCTGCAGTAGCTGAAGGACCTAGGGTGGCTACTGGATTTTCACAAAGATCCTTTCTCTGTTGCATTCATAAACTATCCTCTATATTAACCATCTTATCTCCTGCCCATGCAAAGATCATCTCCACAGCATGCAAGTGCTCATGATGTGGCTGCTTCAGAAACCTTTTACAATTCCTGTGCAGAATACAAATTGTGCAAAGAGGTTTGCTGAGGACCTCTGCACTCCATGTAAACAGTAACTGTTTTGTCTTTCACCTTTACGTCACCTATAACAGTTTATGTGTAGATGGATTCCAAAACTGGTGACAGTTTAAAGACCAACATGTTGCAGATACAAGCTAAAGACTCACTTAAAGCTCTCTGCTGGTTTATTATTACTGTCTGTCCCCTGACTGCAACATCAGGCTACTTGGAGAAGTTACAGGGTTATGCTCTGATTTGTTTAGTAGTGAAACACAAATTCATTATCTTTTCTTGTGTTTACTGACAGGACATGGATTGTTTCAATTAAATTCTAAGAAGCTAAAAATTACATTCCGAAGTCAGAACTTCTCACATGTTTGATATGTATGTCAGAAGAACATGCTGTTCATTCAGTCACTAAAATATATATGAGGGGAAAAAAAAAAAAGCGAAACAAATATAATTCTGCTTCAGGTGGTAACCAGGGGAGAGCTACAAAGAATTATTCCTCAACGTGCAATCCTGCTAGCATGTAAAGAATAATATGTTGTTACACACCCTTTAGGAGGAAGAGTGTTGCTTCTGCTGCACCCTAGGACATGGCTACACTGTGCAATAGACTACYTTCTGCAGAGATCAAACAGAAGCAAACAGAGACCACATTAGTCTTTGGATCCAAATCATCCCTAGTAATCTCCTGCAAGGTAGTTTGATAATTCAGGCTGGGCAGTGTCTAGCACTGCCTTTACTGCTGGCATCATGGAAAGCATTATACTGAACAGTGTTCAGGCGAGTATCAACTTGTAGGTCTCTATGTTCTGCTTGGCTGGAAGAAGTAGAAAGGAAGGCAAGTCTTGTGTCTTCCCATCTCCAACAGGCCAGAAGAAAAGAACAGTACCTGACTTCTTTTGGAGCACATTTAGAATTATTGCATCTGAGCATGAGAAGGAACACGGTGAAGGAAAGGCTTCTTGAACCTTATACATTTCCAGTCACATAGAGCACATTTGTCTTGGAACAAGGACTTTTTTTTTCCTGAGAGCAGAAAGTTTTCTATCTACTCCTTCTCTGTTAGGAGAAAAAACAATGTATGGATTTCTTTTTCTTCCATAGCTGTCAGAAGACTCCAGACAGAACCCCTGTCATTTTCTTTTTATTACCAACTTTAGAGCTCTCACTGGAGCTGCATATCTGTAGGACTTTGCTGGAAGCTCAGAATAAAACGGATGCATTTCAAAGCTAACTACAGCGTATTTATAATCCAACTGAAGGTACCTTCTCATCTGCAGTGGGCTTGTGAATTCATATTCAGTATAAATCTGCAGGGGCTGTCAACTCTTTCCAACAGATATCTTTAACATTATTCCTCTGTTCCCTCACAACTACTGTACTTCTTGGAGGAAAAAAAAAAAACCCACAAAAGTGAAAGTTTCAACAGTAGATGTCCAACTTATCATATCCCAGGACACTTTATATTGTGAAAGTGTTAATCTTGTCTCCGAAATGGAACTCTCCTTGGAATATGGACTTGAAGCAAAGATCATGCCCCTTTATGGTATGCAATATATCATCTTCACAAAGCAACTTCAGATATATGATTGCTCACATGTCCATAGTAACTTTGAGATTACCAAAAGCAAGACAGATAGTGGCTTTCCACCTAAAATCCTTTTAACAGATCCTGAATAAAACATCTAGCTATTTTTAGAGCTCTCATGATGTTTGAACTCCTGATTCATTAATATTTTAACCTTCCAGCCTGGAATTTTTTTATATTCTCCTTTTCATTTAGCACCTGAGTAACCACTGGAGTTATCTGAGTGAACACACAGATATTCACATATGTATAGGTTTCACTGATTCCACATTTTGAAAACCAGCATACAATTTCCTGGAAACTAAAGCTGTTATCCAAATACATCAACAGCAATTTTATATTTTGTCTTTCAGATAAATCTTAAATAACTTGATTTTCCCTTCTCTTTTAAATTTTAGTAAATAATTTCATTTAATAAATAAAGCAAACACCCCTCTCCCCCTCCTTTTCAAAACCCCAAACTGAAGACCTAAAGTAAAATCTCAGTTTCATACAAAACATATGTAAGATTCCCTTTCACTTTATCAGAGTGGAATTTCATCTTTCTTGTTTTTATAAAATAAGACTATTATTAAACTGAATGTTATACATACAAAATGTTCTCACCTATCAAGAATCTTTAAGTGTACTTAATATTTCCTTAAGATGAAAAAGATTGCTTTCAAGAAAAACTTTTAATCAGGCAGTATAGATATTTTTGCTTCTTTCTGAATGTTCCACTTTGCTTCATTTCATTAGTTTCCAAAAATAATTTGTTTCACTTTGTAGTTTTCTCACCTATACAATTCACAAGATATTTTGACTCAAACCTGGGCCAAGATTCTCAGATGAGTTCAGCTCCATTTCAACACCAAATTTTATTAGCATTATCATCACACTGGGTTTTGATCCCTTTTAAAAATCTGACTTGAGAGCATAAGTGAAATCCTTGGCAACACTAGTTAGCCAAGAGACCACCACAAATCAGCTACTCTGGGGAACTCTTCTTTCATAGATATAATTGAACAAAGACTTTTGGAGCAGCGGACAATTATTAATCTATACTGGGACAACATTATGTGAAGATACTGTAAGTACGGATAATTAAAAGTCAAATCCTGATGCTATGGTAATTTTTTAAAACTTCTATTTATTTCATCAGGGTCAGAATTTTGTCAGACTAGTATGAATACATTCTAAGATTGTTATTTTCTCATTTCGAAAGATATTCAGAGATGGTACAGAGAGTGTTGCCCCCCACATACACACTGATGCAGAGTACACTGAAATAACATTACATCAATGACAAAGGCATTCAGCAAAAATAAACACAATGTACACACACAGCTGCAAACTGTAATGAAATACTTTTCAAGACAAGACTCATGCAGAGTTATCTGCATGCTTTTTTAAGTCCCTGCTTTGGACTCCCTCCCTTACTGAAACCTCTTAAAGCCTGAAGAATGTTTTTGATCCATTCAGAGGCTTCTGCAAGTAGAAATGATGTTCTTAAACAAAATGGCATAATAGCTTTATAAACTATTTTCAGGCAGGCAGAAATGCTGGCCAGGATGTGAATGATCCAAATGAGGAACATTAAAGATGCAAATGTATTTGCCCTTTCAGCTAAAGGCTTGCTAGAGTTTGGACATCCTAGCTGGCCCTCAAAAGCTGTTGAGGCTATTGTGTTCTGAGGACACTTATGTTCCCATCTCAATTAGGCATCTTTGTGGGTCTCTCTTTAATGCCACTTAGAAATTGTTTATTCTCCTTTTTTTCCCCAAAGTGCATTCCTACTTGATTTCTCAGGGTGTATACTACTGAACTGGTGAGGCAAACAAATGCCAGCATCAATTTTACTGTTGTTTTCTAGGAAGTCTTTGTTGTTGATTTTTCAGAGGAGCACAGCGATATACATTTGTTTTGCTTTTTTTAGCATACTGAATTATACTTCAAATTCTATCCAGGCATGGATAAAAACAAACTAGCAAGCTGGTACCTCCTAAATAAGCATAAAGGAAATGAAGACATAGTGGTGTTTCGCTAATGAATTATACTATCATTAGGAAAAGGTTACTGTTTTGGTTTGTGCTCCTTCAAACTTAGTGAAAGCTCCAAATTTTTTCCACATATTTTAAACTGGCTTTCTACATAATGCACAGATTTTAGACCTGGTTACTGTTAATGAATCAGAATATCAGCTAGCAGTTGCTATGCATGTTCCAGCCTCATGTTAATTAAATGTTGGTTTCTCACTTCTGTGAAGCCCTGCTTCATTTGCTATGTTAAAAAATGGTGGGGCAAAAAAAGAAAAAAAAATCATCATCTCTTTCCTCTTGCTTAAGTTAGTATAACTCCYGTGAGCTCACAAGACCTGTGAGGTCTTGCATCAACTCAGATGTCTAGAGAATCTAGTTTAACATATATAAAGAAACTCAAAACCCCATGTTTTCTTTCTTGAGGAAACCAGTCTGTACAGACTTTCATGGAGATGCAGAATCAGATGAGAAATAAAAGCTGATTTGTGAGAGAAGTGAAAAGAAAAATCTCATCTCATGTGAAGCCTCAATATTAAATGCCATAGTAGCTGCAGTTTTGATGGCCCAGTTGTTAAACCTCTTTAAATACTGGGTGTGAAAACACTAACATTATTTACATCTTAGAAACTGAAATGCTTTCAGGTCTTAAAAAATGACTAAACTCTCAAACCACAACAGTAAAACATATACAAGAAATCCTTCTTACTACGCAAATTTTATGTAATGATATAAATATATAACCCCCAAATGAAGCCTTTTTTATTAAAGAAAAAAAAAGATTAAAAGCAACTCTGTTGAGCATTTTTCTGATAATCTGTTGTGGAACCCAGTTATAAAAACAGAATTCTCTGTACTTGTCTATCTTTACTTCAGAGTACTCAGAATACACACTGTGAGCAAAGCTATAAAAACAAGAAGAAACCTGTGCAGAGAAATATTTAAACCTACGTTAAACTTATAACTCAGGCAGGTGCCATGCTGTATAAACTGGCACAGAAATAATGGATGCCCTGGGTTTTACCTAAAGGGTCAAGAGGAATCCTCACAGGGCTGGCCATATGCTGTACTTCATCTTCTGGTTTGCTCAAAATATTTTAGATAACTAGTTTTCTTCTCAGAGAATACTCCAATTATCAATATATGCATTAATTCACATTCATTATAGCCAAGTGTTCTTTATACCTTAGGGATTACTTTTTCACCCTTATTACTGGTTCTGAGGCAACTATGACCTCCACTTCTTCAGATCAGGATATTTGATGTCTATTACAATGACATAGTCTTCGTTTCTTTTTGACTTAACTGGATTTCTTACCCTTTTACCTTCAAAGCTCCTGTTATGCAGTGGCAAGGTACGACAGTTAATGCTAGCAAGGTAAGAAAGGTAGCTCCGGGGCATTATGAAGAAATAACTATTTCTGAAGGAAAGGTGTTTGTTACCTGTTCTCTGCCAGAGGCCCTGCTGAGAATCCTTTTAGGGTTTTGATGATCTAAGTAGCAGTCTTAGAGGCTGTCCCTGTTAATACAGTTTACTAGTCATCTCCGCTTCTTGGTTTCAGTAAGTTACCTATTACAGTCTTCCCAGAGGAGACAAAGGAGGATATTCACAAAAGGCTAACTTCGGCCTATTGAAACAAATCTTTCTAGACTTTCCCTTTTTCATCTTTGTATAAGCCAAAGAAGGAATTTAGGGAAATTCAACTCAATAAGCAAGAGTTCATCTTTGTGACCACCCCTCTGAGAGTCTCCAGCATGATCTTTTCTAACCTTTGGATCAGAATGGGTTATCTTCTCCTAGTTGTATTTTCTTTATGGTCAGGATAACAAACATCTTATGCATCCCATCAGGCTCAGTTTCACTGGATCTGTTGCTTTCATCTGCTTCGTCAAAGGAAACAGTGCAATTGTTATCCCCTCAAGTGCAAAATCTATTAGCACTTTGTGCAGCAGGATGAAATGATGAGCTTTGACAGCTAAGCACAAGCTGACATTCTTCCCCATAAACCATCCATTTCTGAGCAGTCTCTCCATATTCTTCTCCCGGCCCCCCCCCCCACTCCCCTTAAGTCCCTTTTTTTAAAGGACATAATTAGTTTATGGAATTCTGTGTATATTTGTGTCTGTGATATTTATTCTAGGCAGACTTTTGGTTAGTCTTAGTGTAGCTTCATCTTTTCCTTGTCATTATGATTAGATTTTCTGTCGCTTTCTGCCTGGAATTGATTGCTATAAACAGACATGTATTTACTGGGATCACATGACTCTGTTCATGTGTCTACTAGCGAAAGTAAACAGATCGGCTCATAAGCAGAAGAAAATCTAGCAATTGTTCCATATAAAAAAAAATCCACACAAGYTATACACAGATATGAATGACTCACATGCCAACTTCAAACCCCTAGTAAAGAAGTTTTATACACAAAATTTTATTGAAACTATTTGCTTGAAGCTAGTAAATCAAGTTAGAAGCACTGCTGTATACTTTCCGTTATTAGTAAATATATGTTTTTCCATAAACCTGCCTATTACCAAGAACTCCCTGTACTGGGAGCTTTGAAAACAAGCAGTACAGGTGTGTTTTTTTTTTAAAATTACCCTCCTGTTCAAGAATACTTCTATATAGTAACTAAAATGCAATTACAGCTTATGCAGATACACTAACTTTTATCCAACCAAGCAGACATTGACAATTGTGCAACTGTAGCAATAAAGAGGGCTGCCTTGGGCGGGCCATCAGGTTTAATTAAGGTCTAGGTAGGTATTACAGTCCTTGCTGAAACCTTGTTATGTTGTTATTGCTATCCTAGCTATGCCTGCGTAGAAGATAGAAGCACAGATATACATTAGCAGAAGGCACACAACATGAATGATGTGGGAGAACACAATCAATGTTACGTAAAACCCTGTATTTTCTAGCTAAATCAACACCCTGAGACTACTTTTCAACTGCACATCCTTCTTGCACTTTTTTTTAAAGCTACTTGTAGACAACTGACAAGTTAATTGACAAGTGCTTTAAGTCATTGAATAAAAGTTCTCATCCAGTTCTGAAGAACTGAGCAAGATCTGTCCTGCCTATTAAAACATCTTTAAGTTTGAGTAGGATCCTCCTCGTTTTAGAGAGATAGTGTCCATCCATTACCTTTGGACAATCATCTCTAACAATCTTCTTTCAGGATAGTTAAAGTGGGAGGAAAAACGCTTTTCCAAAAAGATCTCTTTAGAGAAGTTGCAGTCTTTTTTTGGAAAGGTAAAGGATATTTAGCATGATACATGCTACGGCTTATCAAAATATTTGAAGACACCCATTGGTAAACCTAAATTCTCATGATTAACTAATTCTTCTTATTTCCTCACTTGTCACAAATTGTGAAGGAACTGTCACAACCAATAGTTCTGTCATATTCCTCAGGTTATTATACTAGTCATAAAAAAAGTCATTAGAAATCATCCTAGATGGATCTTCAGTTCCTACACACCAACCTGCCCTCCTCTGGCTTGGGAACAATGCTGTATTGCTCTCAGTATTATGTCTCGCACAGCATCATGCCTTAAGCATTCATGCAACAAAAAGCAAACTATCTGAAAACGGGACATGTGGGAGTATTACATTATTCAGGCAAATAGTTTCAAGATATGCAATACCGTAATACATTTTTCTGCACTTATCTTTTTGTTCATTTCAAAGACTAATTTAACAGCATAGCATGTAAATGAATTCTTATTTATGAATCAAATATACAATAGCCTTGGAAAAGAAAAGAAAAAAAAAACACAAATCCATTAAGCTTCTATACTAATTTCCCAAATTACAGGCAGAAGCTGGTTTTGTGGGTACACTTGATTTCACAGGTAAACATCATCTATTGTTCAGAAAAAAAGAGGAGATTTGATGAAAACACACACAAGTGCAAACAAGAAAAGCCTTGAGCACTGCTTTACAGAAACATTAAAAGGACTCCAAAGCAACAGCTAAAAATCAACTCCATTAGAAAATTCAGATCCACTTCCTTTAGAAAAATTTCTAACTCCTCCTTTCAGAACTTGAAAGAGTTCGTTATGTAGCAAAGACAACCAACTCAAAAGTCATAGGAGAAAGAAAGCTTCAAAGAAAGGAGTTCCGGATACCACCAATTCGCTCACTTATTCTGAGGGTATACTAGCACAAGCTAACTTTAGAGTTAGGCAACTTCTTAACTTTTTATTATTATGAGGATTTAGTGTTTATCCTGCATAAAGCCTGAATTGTTCCTAGTGAATATGCGTACTTACCAAGGTAGTTACCTAGGCCACCACTTTTACAAAGCAATAAGTAATTATTATCTGAAGGACCTTTTACTTTACAGCCTTAGAGTAACATAGAAGCTGACAAGTGACTTCAGATTTCAAGATCCATGACAGGCAAGTAGCCTGTTTCTAGTGCCTAACAAACATGCAACAATCCTTTGATAGGAAAATTTAGACAGTCTGCTGTCACCTCTCATCCTTGTTGCAAATAATCAAGTTTTGAGGAGGCTCAAAAAGAAAAAAAATGTGCATTTTGTTATAATATTATTAAAAGGAGTCACAGGTTATGTTAGCTATCTGACACTAACCAAGATTTTGGCATGGGTATTAAGCCTTGTGTTTCAAGGGCATGAATGAAAATACATCAATTCTGAAAGAGTCAATTTCTGTTCTGTTATGTTTTTCCCATTATTTCCTGAAGGAATTATGCTTATTTCTGCTGAAATTAAGTAAAAATACATCTCATTTCTCCAGTACAGATAGTCGTATCAAACATCACTGTCGCTTTTCTTTGAGCCTCAACAGAGGAAAAAGATTCAAGACCCACCAGGTTTGGGGTTCACTRTTACCAATCCCAGACAAATTATTAATTAATATCACAGAAAATATAAGCAAGTTCTTATTGGCTAAACACATAGTAAACACAACATGCCATTCGTTCCTGGACACTGAGGCTCACTGGCATGGAACAACGCACATGTGTACCAGTAAACTCTTGCCTCCAGAACAGGGTGCCTGCATGCAAACCACACATCGGGAATGTTCCTCCAAGCATCTATCTCCAATACTGTGCACAAAAAATATTTGAGAGTGCTAGATGTTACAGACAAACTGAGCACTTGGAAATGTTTAAACATTTTAATGATATAGATGTTCGCATTCCAATGTCTGGAAATATTCCATAGTGTTGTTACTTTGAGCACAGACATAATCATAGCATCCATCCTAAAATGAATGAATAAATGAAGGAAAAAAAAATCAGCAGCCATAAAAGTTTTGAGGTTCCTACTAAGTTACTGTGTTTTTATCATTGGAACATCTATCAACCACTAAGTTACAAATTCACCAGTAGTCTAGTACCCTACTCTGTTTTGGCTAGATAGTCCTTCAGGGCAGAGGAAAAAGCCTGTGCAAAAGTATGATATACGGATCTTCTGTCATACATACGAACTCCTGAATATGGCATGGGGACAGGCACCTTGACATCCACTCTCTTGCTCATGAGTTATGAATTTTCTGCTATTCATATTCAGTCCTTCACTTTTTAATGAATTAATGAAYTTACTAAATTAATTGAACTTACTTCAGCATACAAATGTTTGAAGGCTGTTTTTGCCTATTTAATGTTTTGTATGCAATTAACTAGTACAAAACCAGCCAGTTTTTAATTTATGCTAATGCTTGGAAAATGTAAATCATTTAAAAGTGTCAGCATGAACGAAATGGTTCTTAAGGATACTCTATCAACCTAAAAATTCACAACTGAAAACACTGCCATGTCCATTATGATACCCAAACATCACTATATCAGAAGAGATTAAAATATACTACATTTTTTATATGGTTCCAAACAGCCCCAAACATTTGATCACATGCTTAACTGTAAGAGAACAACAACTTGCAGTGAGATAATGGGCTGAAACCATCTCCTTGAAATTTATCATTTTATTTAGAAAATACTTATTTGAAGAGAAGTCCTAAAGAGTATGCCTTATACATGCACAGACAACCATTGCTGCTGATCAGAGAAGGAAGCAGGGCAAACTCAATACAGCTGATTTTACAGGGAAGTTTTATATATATAAAACTGAACTTCAAAAGAAAAAAAAAGTATCAGATTTGCATAGTGAACATCACAGCTACATGAAGGAGTAATTGAAGGATAATAATAGGTAACAGTATAAGGAGCAATAGCAAAAGACATCAGGTGACAAAGAGTAATGCATGGCAGGAATTATTCTGCAGCTGACTTTTCCTGCATAAGATTAGAGAACAATATTCAACTGCACRATCAAAGTCTGGATTAATATTTTCATCTTTGTTTTAGAAAATAGGGTGTAAACCATCTCCCTGCAGACAGAAAATTTTAGGTGCAGGTGGCAGATAGTTTTAGCTATCAAACATACCAAAACACAATTTAGAGAAATAAAGGACACTGCATGTTAAGGCAAATCAACAAATATTTATTTCTTTTGTGACTAAGCTAAGGGAATTTTCTGAGAAGCAAGTAAATTAGCATTTCATTATGTCTTTAAATGAAAAACAGCTAATGAATTGTAATTAATGTAATTCAACAGAAATCACTGAAGTGAAAAATGTCAATAAAAAAATCCATCAGTTCCATAAACCTAAAGAGAAGTTTTCTAGCAGCACATGAACGAGACAATGTTTCTATCACTTTCAATTGCAGTGTTCTGTCTCTAACGTGTCGAGTGCTCCTATAAACCCATCTTTTTATTTGGGGGAACAAGTTTTTCCCCCTTGTGTCCAGAGCATTTTGTCGGACACATACAAACCCAGGAAGTTCTTTATTTGTCTTTGTACTATATCCTTTACCTAATTGATTCCAATTTTAAATACAACATGAAGAATGAAGACATGCTGTTAGCGAAATGAAAAGATTTTGTTTGGCCATTGACTATGCAAACACACCCACTGACTGTTAAGGATTCAAGTGGTGCAACCCAATAGGCATCCCCAACCATTAAAATGCCACTAGAGGGCATCCGAAGCACTGAGAGATCCTTATACTCATGGCCCCAGCAGCAAACCCAGACCCCCATTTGCACCAAGGCTGCCCCAGAGAAGCCTGAGGAAGCAAAGGAGTAAGAACAGGGATGCAGTATAATTGAGCTCATACTTTAAGACTGCTTGACTGGAAAAAGGGATTAGTAGGATTGTGTGTTTTTTCTTTTTGTTTTTTTTTAAACACAATTATTACTTTTTAACTGTAATAAAGTACAACTCCTACAGTGTGGATGTAATTATGGGCATATAAAATCTAAAAAAGAGTAACTATCTCAGCTTTGAAAAAAGGGATATAATCCACTGGAATCCTATATATTATCAATAATAGCTGTACTGAAGACAGAGGATGTGAGGGGACAATTACCTTATTTTAAGTAAATAAATCACACATCTAATCACATCTCTTACATAGGTATGAGAGAGTGGGTCTTAGTATGAGTATCAGATTGAGAGTTTTGATTTCTGGACAATTCTAATCTGATTTGTACTATCTCAGGTTCCCTGAGGGAAGTTCTCAGGCAACTTCTTGTAAAAATGCTCCTTTCACACCTCTCTTACATTACCAAAATGGTCTTACCATTTTAATATGCGACAACAGAATTTAACAGTAACATTTTGGTACTTCCCTTGCCAAAGTGAGGCTCAGACCAAGTTTGAAAGTGCTATTGAATAGCATGCCCTGGTTTAATCACAAGGCCCTGATAAAATACAGTGCAAGAAAAGGCACACCAAAAAAACCCCACCAAACAAACAAAAAAAAGAGCCAGGAAGGTTTCATTATATTAATCATGAACCTGCCTGAAATTCCAAAGGATTTAAGCCAGTTCTTCTTGCCCAAGACATCATTGGGAAGGAGTCTATTATGCTTTTTTCTTTCCTCTTCATGATCTACAGCATTCATATGGGATAGGTTCAGGTCTTCCCTCTGACAAGTGTGGTTTAAAGTTTCACCTCCCAAAAGTTAAACTGTAACCATGCCTGCTAGGTTTGTCACTCTCCTTCTCTCCTTCCAAATCAAAAATGACTTAGAGAGAGCTTGACGTGGCAACATTAACACAGATCTAGCTTTTCTTTGATGAAGGACTAACTTTGGCATACCACAAACAGGAGTAAGTCGACAGACTTTAAAACGCTGTTGGTGTTTCAGCATAATAAGAGATGTCACAACCTGCAGCCACTCTTGTGTTAAGACAGTGATTCAAAGAATTATGTTGCCTCTTGGGCATCCAAAAAGGACTATTTTGTACACGATAACCACACACAACGCCCTGCACTTGCATAAGGGCAGATCCTTGGCTAATGAAAGTCAGTGGTGTTCCAGTGCCTCCAATACAGTTATGACAATTTGTGCTGGCCCTGCTATTTGTTGTTGTTCTCAGTTGGCTTGTAATCCCTAGTATTGTCAACTTCTTTATCTGTTCTGTAGTAGTACTGAGCTTCCTTTTTTATTGGGAGGCCTACTTTAATCACTCTGCAATTAGCGGCTCTACAGGTACTTCCTTGTTGTTTTTGAAAAATGCCTGATACTTCAGTTGAATAAAACTGAAATATAAGTATTTCTAATAACTCCATTTAAAGAACACTTAGGCGGCACACTGATTTCAGTACTTATGTAACAAATTCAGATGGTTAATTTCATCATGGACGTGGTTGCCTAAGTTATTGCCAGTAAGAACAAGAGAAAAATGAATAGAGAAGTTTATGTACTGGTAGAGATAAGACAGGGCACAGGAAAGTTTGGTAGTTAGGATAGCAAGAATGGAAGTGAAAGATGTGGAGAACATCAAGTGAGATCCAGAGTCTGTGGGAACAGAAGAGGAAAAGTGTTAAGAAGGTCATACCATTTCACACRCACAACAAATCAATAATTGTATTGATTTTTCTCTTTGAGAGAATAGGAAGGATCCTTTAGAAGAACAGAAGGGGAAAGAGGGGGAAAAAAGAAAAAAAAAGGAGTTAAGTTGAAAGAGATGAAAAAGAGATGGGATAGAGGATATGGAACTCCATTAGGGTAAAGGAGAATTACTTAGGTAAGACATTGAAATGATTTTAATGGAGGAAAAATCATCCTGGCTGCATATCCAAACATATTCGAGAACACCTTTAAACAGGAGTAGAATATATATATTATACTTGAGGAAGGAGTAATACACCTGTATTATCCTTCGTATACTATGTCAATAGTTTTTGAGGGGAAAGAYGCATATTTTCCCCCTGCTGCACTGGTGGCCTGCCCACACTTACTGAGTATGGTCCTATTTCTGGAAAATATTCTCATTTGCACAGGCAGAAGGTACTGACAAAGTGCTGACTGGTGCYTTTCTATTTAAAAGGAAGGTTGAATGCAAGTTCAGTAGTTTTTAGATTCACAGCTCACTTAGGCACAATGGCTCCCACAAGGAAAGTCTGTATCAATTTGTATGATTTTTAATATGCACTTGATGTTCATACATATACTCCTATCCAGTTGCACTGGCCTTGTTCTATGCTTGATTTTTTTCAGGTATCTGGACATTCATTGCACCACCAAACTGGATTCTATAACTTTAATTACAAGAGCTGAGTCAAAAATATCCTCCTTCTTCTGTGAGTTAAGAAAGGACTGGGGGGGGGGGGGAAGGAGTGCACAGGGAGGAAGAGAAGAAGAGAGAAAAAAATAAATAAAATCAAAGGAAACTTGGCAGTTTTCACTCAGGTGAATCAGAGTGGAGAAAATATCAGCAAGGTGAGAATAAATAAGTAAGTACACAACCTTTCCTAGACAATGAGAAGAATCAATGTGGCAAGCTTGCCATGCAATTTCTGAAAGCAATCGTTTCCCACGTTATCCTTTATCAGCCTTTCCTGCAGTTGCAGAGCAGGATCTTGACTTCAATCCAGCTATTTGTAAAAGGCTTATAGTAGTAATAATGAGTTAAATATATTTTCACCTCATTTTTCTATCCCTTTTCCCCCTCTAGTGAATTGTATGTGTGTATTATATTTATATACAAGAAGACTATCTTCCTTTCTACTCAAGCTCTGATAAAGAACTTTCTGTACAGTCTAACACCACTGCAGGTCAACAACACTGAGACAGCAACACTCCTATTCCTGGTAGGACAGGAKATTCCTGTGGAACTTGCTTACTGCTCAGCCTAGAGGAGTTTTCAGACAAGTAATCCCACCAGCATTGATGAAATGCTCAGGATACGTTTTCCCGCAAACACTCCCAAATTTGAGGAATGGGCTTTATTTTTTGCTTTTAGAAGATTTACTTTATTTACACTTCTGGGTTTGGGGACAAAAATCAGTTTTGTCAACTGCTAAAGGATGAACATGTCCTTTTTTTTTTTTTTTCCCCTACGTGCATATGTAATGAAATGACAAAAGTAGGAATAAAAACTAACAAAAATGAAAAAAAACACCAAATGATACGGTTATCCTGGATTATCCTGCATGCAGACCTGTCTTTTTTTGGGAGATCCTATTGTGAAAAACTATTGAGAAAACTACCCCTCCACACCATTTGACTATTTCCTTGATAGGTTGCGTTGTGTTCACTAGTATCCCACCGAGGTGTGTAAGAACAAAAATAACTTGACACCACTTTAAGTAATACTGAGGCCAGTCAGGATGTTCCTGAGGTGTGAGACAATCTGCTAGGGACAGAGCCCCAGGACTGAGAGATACAATCATCTCTGGCATCTCCTGTCCCAGAAAGGCCCTTCAAGTGCCTAAGGAATCTCAGGTTTGAGCACCAACAACCCAATCAAGGAAATTCACTTCTAATGCATGGTGACCAAAAGAAAACAAACAAACAAACAAACAAACAAAAAACAGAACAAACAAACCCTCCAACACCATAGACTGAGAAGATACTCCACTTAACCTAAAAATGTATTTGGCACAGGAATGGATCAAATACTACAAAAGGATGCCAGAAGGCTTAACATATTTGGAGAAAGTGCTATTCAATACCAAATAAAGATACAATTTCCACAGTCATGAAAAGAACTTGGGGGAGGAGGGGGGAGGAATCTACATTTACACTGTCTTTGGGACATTGTCCCTCAGCCAGACAAAAAAGGCCATGCCCCATATCCCTCCAAACAAATGCCTCTCTAACCTCCTAGACCATTGAATAAACAGAAACCACCTAGGAAGGCCTGACCACATGCAGAGAATCGTTATCTACAAATAATTCCCAGATGAATTAAGTTGAGTCTCCACCTAGTTGAATCACAACCCTTCCTTCCCCCCACCCCCCACCCCCCAGCCTATCTAAGAAATACAATTACATCACTTGAACCTTTGGGATGATGAAGGTGCTCTTAGCATTCAAGCCCAAGTGGGAAGCTATCTGTGCTTTACTGATCCCTGAGCTATTTTCTGTGCTATAAATTTAACACTCGCATAACTCTAGGGGCTTCAGTGACATGTATAACCTGGTTGTATTTAAGCAGTACTTAACAGCAATGCCAATAAATCAAAATAGAAATTTGAGCAGAGCAGAATGCAGAAGCACCCACTTCCCCAGATATGTATCTTAACTATTAGTAATGTTCATTGAAATCTTAATTCCCACAGACTGAGGTAGAGGCAAGCTAACACAGGAAACAATAATGCTATCTGACATGCATGACCTTTTTGATTAAAGCAACTTGTCTTTCTTACAAAAGGCAGCTACTACAGCTCATTAACAGCTTTGCACTCTATTCTTCAAAATACTGTATCAACCATTCATATTCTTTATTTCTGGTGGCATTTGGAAATGTCTCAATTTCCTCTTGAAGTTAAGGAGAGACAAGAATTCAATTGTAGGTCAGCAGTGATGGATGTGGTCTCATAAGTAACACACCCTTCCATTTCTACAGAATATGTTGGGACAGTTTAGTCCCATTTCCCCTTCCCCTGCCACTCCCTCCCACCCACCCCCTCCCCCCAACACACACACACACAAAAACCTCTTTATCACACGACCTGGGTAATACATAAATAAGGATTTTGCCATCTTATCCTTTTTTAATTAAACACACATATTCACATGCTTTGTAGAAAGACAGCATGTTTAAAAAGAAAAAAGTGTTACTGTCATAGGCCCTATCAGAAACCCCAGGACAGAGATGATTAACAATGCTTCTTTTCTTAATTCAGTTTTTATGTCTCTGTTTCAAAAACACCACAGATCATTGATCATAAACCAGGAATCCCAGACACAGTACATTAGCATTAACTGTGGCCTGCGCAAGACAATGATTTTGGATGGCTAACCTTTTTTTAATGTGGATTTTTAAACATGAACATATTACATCTTTATATTGATGCACTGCACAGAGTACCTGATTTTATTGTATTGGTGTTTATCTTCCAATATTCACTATGTTTGTTCCTACAATTGACTAAGATTTACACTACAATTTCCTTGATAGAAAAGAGCTAAAAATTTCTTATTAAGATCATTACCACAGGGTTTTAATTCACATCATTTTAAGTAAATTTCTACAGTCTTGTTGCTACCAGTTTTAAATACTATTCATGAAGATTTAGAGATACTGTACAAGCAGTGAATGTTGTAATATTTTTAAGTGAAAAGCATAATAGAGTGTTGCATTTGAAGCCTATAAAACTTAAATAAAGCTTGTTTCCTAGTTCATAGAGAGATCTACATACATACAAACTTATATGAATATTAGATATGATGTAATACATATTAGTTTCTCCTCTTGTACAAAGAGTGGGTTAGTTGCCTGATTACATTCAGGGTTAATTTGGAACAGCTACATACTGAAAACATAGTGATCTACTTGACACTGATAAAATAAGAGCTGTGGAAATGCTGTAAGCAAACAGCCATTGCTCAGTATTTGAGTATGCTACTTTGGGATATAAAACTGACAGTTTTCCATTGCAAAGTCCTTGGTTAATATCCACAGTTATTTGGGCATATTGTGCAATAAAATCATGTTAAAATGGTTATGTAAAATAAATGAAAGCTGAATGTGTGTATTTCTGCAGTTTCCTCCTCGCTTGCTCCAACCGAAACCAGTTTTCACCAGAACACTGAAATCTACTTGTCCACAGTAGGGGCTATTTCAGCTTTCTACTTCCAGCCTTATTGGCTACTGGAGCACTTTAAACCTAGACCCAAAGAGTCATTGAAGGGGAATGTCTTCTTCCTAGCTTTCATACTCTCAGAAGTGGCAGAACCGTTTTATTGTGGACTTTCAGCAACAATAACAACACAAGACCTGCCTTCGGGAGGGAAACAGGACTGGGAAAAGCCAGCATGAAAGGCAAGATGTTACAGAAGTTTATGAGCAACAAACAAGAAGTTTGGAATGAAAATGTAGTTAAGACTCTTTCCTATAAGTATTGAACCTAAAAGCTATTTTAATTGCCATAGCATTTTAATAAGTAGCTTTTACAAAGATTTTTGAAAGAATTATAAATGATGTAATTACTTTGTTTCATACAACCTCTAAGATGTAATAGGTATTGTACAGACACAACATTAGGCATAGGACCTGCCTCAAAGACTTTAAGTGCCAAGTAATAGGGTATTATTGTTGCAGAGGAATTGATACAACAGTTTTTCAATATAAAGATAAATGTTGACTCATCTCTTGCTACCTTAACAGACTTGTACATGATACTGCATGAAGAAAAAAAAAAAAAAAAAAAGAATGATAGACCATTTACAATGAGCATTTCCAGCACACAAACATCTGCTTAAAAAACATGGTCATGACACCAAGAGGCTAGCAAAAGCATAGTTGCTGCAAATTTCTCAGAACAAATTAGACTCAGAAAATGTTCCTCCTGTAAATGGAAATATAATATTTATGGAGATTCAGCTCAAATAAATTTGAGAAAGTAAACTGTTAGGAGATATTTTGCTGACCAAACTGAGTAAAACATGTATTTAGCCTAGACAGTCTCGGGCTATTTTTCAGTTCCCAAAATAAACAAAACTAAAGTCTTGCACAAACCAAAACCTTTGTTTTTCATTTAGCTGTAGTCATGCCTAACAGATCAGACAAAGAATGGGACTTACTGATAGTAAGCAGGTACCTTACTTTTTCAGATCCCACTTCCAGGCATTTACCCTTATTCATAAGTTATACACATGTGATAACTCAGGGTTTTGATGCCCTGCACAATGATTTCTGTTCTTAATCTGAATCTGCATCTGAACTCTCAACAGAAGCAACAACCAAAACAAGGACATCCATGTTCTTATAGTTAACACAAAAGCAGTACCACTGCATCTTGAGTTTCATGTCTTTAAATGCACAACTCCATTACAGGCTAGTGTGTGAAACTAAGATCTTGAGCAGCCTAAAAGATAAGTATAATAACAATGTTATTAACTTGTTATTTTTTATACCTTCAGATACATAAATATCGCTATTACTCCTCTAGGCAAGGCTGCCAGTAAGCATTCTTCCAGCTTCTACAGGAACATAGGCATGGTATGAGAGGACTTCTCGGTGCATACTTATGCTTCTGGAGTGAGGCAGGAGGCCCTGAACTAGCACTACTGACCTGTAGTTTGCACTGCACTAAAATGGCAGAGGGTATGCCATGTCATTGTATATCTACTTCTTAATCCTGCTCCTAATTACCATGAATTTAAACTTGCAGCTCAGTGTTGAGTTCTAATCTCGAGTTCAGTTCCTCTGTCATAGCCTCTCTTTTTCTACATCTCTCCTTTTCCTGTGGTGAAACAGTTTTATCATAAAAGGCAAATTGGCAAGAGACTCATGAAAATGCAATTAAAAAGGACAGATATATTGCATTTATCAAACTGTATGAGGCAATAATCAAGAAATTCAAACTACAAGCTACTGTGAATAGAACAGTGCACGTTATGCATTAACTGTGGCAGGTCTCTTGGGCTTTGAGATTTTATCAGAGGGAATCCATAGAAAGTAATTGCTAAAACTGAAGAAAAACAAGACTTATGTAGAGAAGATGAAAGCATGAACGATATGGCAAAAAGGAAGCTGCAGAAATCCTATTATTAAATATTGAGTTTTTCCCCCCTACAATGAGGCTTTTTCACTGGAAAATTGTCATGGGTTCTGCACAGTTCAGAAGGATCAGGAAGCAAGTGACTGCATACATAAAAAACACAGCTGTCAAAAAAAAAAAAAAAGTGGGTGAAAAGTCTTAATATTTAAAACCTCACAAAACAAAATTATGTGCATGAACATCAGCATACTATTCAAAGCACGCAAGTTTCTTCACTGGAACATCTGTTTGAGGAAGGCTCAGGAAGGAAGTAACTTCAATCTTTCTCGCCCCCACCATGACCATGTAACAACTCAGTGCAACATGACCACAGTTCAACCATAGACAAGCAGGGGCAAGTACAGGGAAGACAGAGGAAATCATTCTGCTTAGGTTACAGAATCAGCTGCTCAGAATAATTGCCATGGGTGACCCCAACACTTCTCACCAACAATATGAACAGAAAAGCTATAGTTGTAAGGAATTCCCAAGGCATGTCAGCCTTGAGGAAAGTTGTAGGGGATAATAACCCAGCTTTGTAAACTAACTGACACCAGAGCCACTAAGGAAGATTTCTATTGTTAAGTACAATGTTAATAGTGTCTTTGGCTGTGGGTTTTTTGTTTGTTTGTTTGTTTTTTAAAGAGTGTTTAATAAAAATCATCGAAGYATGAATATTTTATTCTTAAGTCTTCAAGTAACAAAGTTGTTTGAGTAATCTGACAAGCAGGAAAATATTGCATGCAGTGATCCTCACAATGAGGAGTGTAAGCACATGAGACCAGCAGCACCCCATGTAACTCAGTTTTACAGAATGCCCTCCCCTGAGCTGCAGACACTACCCAGGAACTCATGATGCAAAACCTGTATGAGGAAAACACCATTACTTGCCTTAGTAGGTAAACTCCATAGCATGCATCTGGACAGAGGGGAGAATACCTGAACTCTAAGAGTCCTAGGCAGTGCGTACTATCCACATTAGCCAATGCAGGGGCAGATCACTGGGAAACTGAAGGAATGGCTGTTGGCCTCCAAAAAAACCACTTTGATGAAGTGACTGGAACATGAAGAAGAAGAAGTGGATACAACTGACRCACCCAGTTTGACCAAGTACTAACTAAATACCAACTGTGTATATTCACACCAGTTCGGTAGCAACCAGTGACTGCTGTTGTCTCTGAAAAACTGCACCTTCAGCCTTCTTCCCCTCAAGCTTACCATTTGGCTGTTCTCTACAGCCTCTTTTTTTGGTCCCCTGCTGAAGACACATGAAAGAGAATTTAATTTTCCAGCCTTCCTTCTCTATTCAACTTGACATTTCTTTCAGAAACATCCCCTCAGAATTGTTTCCATAGCTGCTCTATTCAAGAGAGAAATCAGATGATTATGGATTGCCATAATGGGTCTGCCTGTGCCAGTCCCAGCCCTTTCAGCTCTGGAAGTTGAAAGATGCTAACACCAGACTGAGATCTGTGTTGGAACTGAGACCAGAATKGCAGTTTAATCCCAGGAAGCTTCCTGAAACTTTTATTACCAGTGCTTTCCTGGTTTCACTATTTCCTTCTGACTTAACTRAAATCATAGAAATACACAAGTCGCCCTCAGTTTTTGAAAGACACGAGGTAAAACACTGAAGGCAAGCATTTCACTCAAAAAGTTTCCTTTGCAAGGAAGCTCAATAATTTCTGCATGGGCTACCTCATCCCTCGTAAGGGATACCTTCCTTTTGCTGAGTGCAGCTGCCACTCTATGCTGACTCAAAGCAGGGCATTTCTCATCCTAGGAAGCTTAGAGGAGTGTAAAAATTTGGGGGGGGGGGAAGAGGGGGGGGATGATTATCTGAATTTCTGTCTGTGTCCTCTTGGGGTTATTATCTGCCTGGTATATATGTAGTCATTTGTTGCAAGGTTCGGCTGAAAGGAAAGAAAAGATCTTTTTTTTGTTGTTGTTATTCTTGTATTGTTATATTATACTTTTATTCCTGTCCTATATATTCTTTAACAGATATATTTTTCAACGGACCTTAGCTTTCTACAGCTACAGGAATTGCACCACTAATTGCAGTGCTAACAAACTGCCAAGGCTACATCTGATCTCTTAATTCTGGAAAAATATCAAATGGGAAGTTACTGCTGGGGAAAGTTCTAATAAGTTCTAAATTAAATAATTTTTTTTAAGTTACTGTTTAATGTTACACCAGAAGAGCATTCCTTCAGTAAAAACAGTGGATTTTATTTTATTTTGTTTCACTTTATTGATATTTCAAAGTTTTACTTCAAGGACCTCTGAATTCATCTACAAGTCTTGTCCTAAGGGGAGAGAACCAGACTCCTTTTTACTATTAGTATTTCTCCCTTTTCATCTTAATTTTTTTTTTCTTTTTTACCCTATGCCAGCTGCAGCTCTGAAGTTTTTATGACTATTTGACCACAATATCAAAGAAATCCTTTGGGAACAATCTGTCCTGAGTTTCTTCTTCAGAACCCTGTGGGTCAAGCAGCAACGCCTCTCAGCCTTCAGCAAAGGGAGAAGTCTTTGAGGAGGAAGATGAGTACATGAGTTCTTAAGCCTTAGTGAGTTTCTTAAATTTTTTTATTTTTCTTCCCTTTTCTATTGCTTCAATTTCTTTCCTGTTCCCAGTTCTGGAGAGGAAAGGCTATCCTCTTGCATTAATCACTTCTTCAGGGTCACTGTATGAAGTCTAAACCAGRTTCTGCATTGCTAGTGCATTAAGCACTTTCCGTTCAGAGGCTTGAAAACTCTAAGTTGTACCAGAAAGGAACCCTATGTCTTTTGCAAGGTCACAATGATATGCCTCAATATCTTTGGTGGAAACAAYTCAAAAACTCTCTGTGTGTTTGCTAACTGTAAGGCATGTGCCAAGTAAATAAGGACAAGAGAGCTTCTTGTGTATCGGTCTTCCAATTTTCACATTCTCTAGCTGTCTTGAAGAACTAGGGAGGAGGTTTAAAAGTCTTGTCCCACATTTTTTGCTGCCACTCATCACAGAGTATTTTCTTTTGTTCTGTCCAGTACTCTTTTCTCTATACCAGCCTTGTTTGCAGAGAACACAAAGCTGATGATCTAGAGACAGACCCAAACTGTGCCCTACTATTTGAGGGTTCCCTTTGTGTTATTTTGGCCTCCAATGTGCTGTCCATCTGCTTGACTGTAAATTTTGCAGAAGCTCAAAATGCTCCTGTTGAGGCAAAGGGCTGGCAAACAGTTCTGTTGTTGATGAAAGACAATATCCTATTTTTCTTAGCCAGCAAGAGGCATATAGACAGTGAATATCAGAAATTAAAGTAGATGCTAGGGTTGCTGAGGAAACTTCAAAAATTTTCCACAGTTCTTTTTAACTGTTTTTATCTACTGTAGCTGGTGTGCCCTGCTAGTGACAACTTTCCCCAAACTGAGACAAAGATAATTCCTATATATCCAGGCAACAGACTGGCTATGTAATGCCAGCAAGTGATAGAAAGGGAGTTTTGTGTTTTAAATTGAAACCAGGTCAAATTTTCTAAAGATCCTGCAGAGCATTTAAATACATATGAGATCAAAGCATGACAAGGACAACTTTCATAAATTTGGAGTCACACAATCAGTGTGGCTGGATCAACACAAAACACAACTAACTTTTGTTGCTTTCTCTCAGTTACTGAATTTTGTTTTGTCTCAGGCTCATTGGTAGTACTATTACCTAGGTCAGAACTGACAGAACTAGGAGGTGGTCAGTTATTTCAGATTGTATTCAGATAATTTATTAAAACTCTAAATACAGCAGATGATTTAACAACCATCATCCAAATGGTGATTGACATCCAAATAATCATCCAAATACAGGGTGTGGTTTGGTTGCTTCAGAGTGAGGATCACACTACTAGCAGCTGCAAGCTTTTGAATCACAGTCTCCAAAAAACATTTTCAGGATTCCATGACTCAAATCAGGGTTAAGATCCTGGCTGGTTGTGGTGCACTGGCACTATTCCACAAGTCCCTTCTATGGCGTATCAAACCTCCATCTCTTTACTACCCTTATGATGACCAGCCACATTGGCACAGTGTCCAGCTAACTTGAGTTTCATGAGGTAATGAATGAGTCAGACCACCGGATCTTTACTGTGCCTAATCGAGGCTCCTCTACCAGGCAGTCCTACTGGCTTAAGGACAGAGTGAGGGTCTGTTGAAGCTGGATAGCAAGAGATCTCACTTATGCATTCTTCTGCAAGCATCTCCAAGAAGAAAAAGCAAGAACAACATAGAATTAACTTTTGGGTAAATAAAAATATTCCAAACAAGTGAAAACAATAAGTCTGGAAAAGTTCCTAGCTCCCAAAACCTTCTTCCTCTCCCTATCCCACCTGCCCCCTACAAACACTGATGTTTCCTTCTTATCTTCTCAACTGCCCACCTACTTGTTCATATCAAGTTTCTTTGAAAAAAAATAAGGTAGGAACTACCAGGGAGAGGGTGGAACTTGAGATAACTTTGGAAGTTCAGTGGCATTGAAAGCTTCAGAACTTTCTGTTTCCTTATGCACTTTCATTGACTTGAATGAAACAATATACACTGATCTAAGTTTTCATCCTGAGATCTAATCTAGTTTTATCCCTCTCCCTCAGTGATTAACTGGAGGAGGGATTTGGAGCAAGAAGACATAGTGAATTCCAACAGGTGTAAATAACGTCAAGTGTTAGAGCAAGYGGCACTGCTTCCCTGCTTTCTCCATGTGCCCGCTGCCTGCTGTCACCTTCCTAATGCTACATCCATYTGTTGAAGGACGACCTCTTCAGTTCACCATGTTTTTATCTGAGAGACTCCCTTCTGTCACTTTGTCCAGCCATCTCAAGAAGGGTGCTTTATCTCCCCCCTTCTTTTTCCCCTACCACCACTCTCTCATATTGTTTGTGTGAGAAGAAAGAATATGAATCACAAAGCCTAGATTTTCAAAAAGTACTTAAGCATGCATTATTATATCAACTAGGACACAGGTTCCTAAAAATATTTGAGCATCAGTTCTTTGGTCTTTCTGACATCAGCCTTAAAAAGCACAAGAGTTTTCTTATTTTAGCCATTAGAAGGCGCATCAGCACACCCTGCTAGAAAACATCTACAACAATTGATCCTCAGCTGTTCCTGTCCAGGAAGGAAAGGGTAAAAAAAMCAGAATATGTTAGCTGTTTATGTGTGTAATCACTTTATCATTATGGAAAAGTACAGTAATTGGAGTAAAGAGCATGATCAAGCAATCAGATAGAAAGAGTCATAATATGCACAATGTTAGGGAAACAGGCAGCCCTGCTATCAAGCTTGGTCCAATATGGAAAGGTAGATATTTTTCCTTTAATTCAAATGGAGTTACCACTAAGATGAATGGTTGTCAGTTACAGTTATTATTGCAAGATTATAAATACTATAATATATGATTATAGGCTATATAATACTGGAAAGTGTATACATCCTAAGGCTGATTAAAGACTATACACACGCAAAGAGATGTAGCCCTGTTAATCATCCTCATTTTCCAAAACACTTTACTCTTCCCACCTCTTATACTTCTTTAGCTAAAGTATTAAATTTGGGAAGCTACGATCTCCCATTTTGGGGGGAGCTTAGCTTTAAAAATAACTTAGCTTTAAAAATAAAATTTTATCTCAGAACATGTATTGTTATAAAATCTTCTGAAGTTTTGGTCTCCAGTAGGGGGAGGGGGGGACAGGAAGAGAGAGAGAGAAAGAGAGATTTTTCTTTTATATTGTAAACACCATTGCAGCTTTAAATGGCACTATTGTCATTTACTTCCACAAAATATAGCCTTTTTAATCTTAAATGCTTCTTAGGTGTAATATATCTTTTAAATTGAACACTGACTCCAGAGCCATGCAAAATGTTATACAGCTGCAACCAGAATATTCTGGGGAAAAAAAGCAACATTTCAGTTATACATAAAGCAAAACAGAAAAGCAATCTGACAAGTAAACATAGAGGACTTGATTTACACTAATGTAACTCAGCTGAAATCAACTAGAATGACTGACTAGCAAATGAGCCACCTTATATTAAAGATTTTCAACATTTTAATTTTGTGTCCTAGCATAAACAAATAAGCCCTTAAAGTATGGCACTCTCCACTTTAATGTAGATCACAGTCTAAATTTATCTGTTTTGAAGAGCTGCTTTCATTTTGCAATGCTGTAAGTAAGATTGAAACAGCAAAGTTCTTCATCAAGACTCTCTTTCCAATCATCCTTGCCCAAATTTCCTCTTAGTTCTACAGCGTCTCCTTGGATGGAGAATAGCCCTTTTCTTGGATGGTGAATAGCCCTTTTTTCTAACTCCATCTTGCACTTCAGAGAGCTCATTACACTTCCTTTACTTTATCTACACTTCCTTTAATGAGCTGGTTCAGCAAAAACTTCACCCAGTCTTGTTAATGGAGAATACTAATAATGGAACTATATTATTGATGGGATCAACATTTTTTGTTAATTTTTCCATTTTTCAAGAAAGCAATTCCATTGTTTAGAACATTTTGATAGGAAGCATTAATTTCTCCCAAAACATTTCTAGTTTTGTCATAAACCTGGATATTTTTCTTCAATTTATCTAGTTTTCCATCTAGAGGTTTCTTTAGACCATCTTCTACACTACCAGCCATGCAGCTATTAGGTCAGCAGAATTCAATAATGTAAAATAGAGTGCTCTCATTTTCCTGTTCAATGTAAAAACTATCATAACTTCAATAATTCCCTATGCAAATGCTTGCTTTCTAAATCCTCAGCAAGGATAGTTTTACTAGCTTGAACTCAAGGAAGAAAAAATGTCTTTGGCTTTTCAGGGTTTAGGTGTGATTAACTGGAGTTACCTACTGCAAAACACTGGCCAAGGAAATTCATCCAGTGACTCTTTATTAAAAGAACAGCTTTTATAACAATAGCCTAATGAGCAATTTCTTAAAAGTGAAAAATCATATCATCTTGCATCAAATAGCTGACATCAGGGTTACATCTACTAGCCAGAATTCTATACTGATCTCTTTTTGCTCCCAAGTGAAATCTTAGGTCCAACCATATATGTTTCTCCTCTTCCCTGCCACTTAAAACTGATCCATGATTGACTCACCCTTGAAGCTATAACCAATTAATAACCCAGAGCAGAATTGCTTCTGGTGAAACTAAGGTCTTGTCCCCTTCCTCAGATCACTTGCAAAAAAAAAAAAAAAAGATCATGAAAGGGATATTTACAAATTCACATTGAAAGAGAGAAAACATTTATAGTAAAAAAGTCTACAAAATCTATCTTGTTAAAGCACATCAAAAATAGCACATGTTAGAACAGCTGGAATATTTGTTAAGATTTTTTTCCATTTTCATAAATTGTTTGGGTCACTAAACACATCTGGCCTATGCTTATCCAAAGCCTAGTCTGACTCATGACACTGAACTCTAACCATAATAGTCTTGTGTTGCCTGTGAAAACAAGCCAACCACTTAATTTGCCAACATAGTATTATTTCAAGCATGCAGTAAATGATTTTAAAGCAAACATTCCCTTCAAAATATGCCAGATTATGTTAAAAATCACATACAGAAACCACCATTTAGAAGTGGTTAGATTTAAGTATTTGAACATTGAAAGATCATACAATATGATATAAAGTTTTAACTCTGCTAAAAGTCAGTGAAAGTTCTTCCCCTGGCTTCAACAGAGACAGGTTTCAAGACTGTGTAAGGAACCAAGGTACCCTCATGCTTATATTTATATGTATGTATTAAAAAAAAAAAAAAAGTTTCAAGATGAACATGGATATAAGCCTAGATTATTTATCATTTTCTTTAGTATCTAAATACTTCTTCTTGCCATATCTCTATCTGTTTCCTATCACTGGACTGAGGACTGAAGTCCTTGCAGTTGAAACTCTCAGGATCATTATTTGGTACGTGCTAACAACATTATCTAGTTTAGGATTTCATAATACAGGAAAGGCTATAAGCCTTTAAGTTTCCAAGCCTCAGGAAAYCAGAGTACTAGTCCAACCGCAATCTTTGTCAACCAGAAGTAATACAAATCAAATTGCAACCTTCACAACAAGCTACAACCTCTGTAGCTGTTATTATTCAAGATATTCACTCACATCCTGGTTTTCTCACACTAGGATGGCATTTATTTTAACACAATCTCCCTCTGACATATCAGCTCATTCCACGAGATTATAGGGAAGATGGCACTAGAAAATAACACCTACTTAAATCCTTAATCCCCTACTTACCTTCAAATTCAACAAGATTCTCTTTGCTCTATGCATCAAACTCCTACCACAAAAAAGACTCATAAAATAACCACATCCAGTGGTGAACCTCCCACACCCAGACTGAAAACCAATCTTACTCCAGCCATCTTCCCACACAGTCTGAGTAACAGTCCTGAGATGATAGCAGACAGCTGCAGAAGGGCGGTAGAGGAATAACTCATAATGGAATTTAATTTAATCCACCCACCTTTGCAAACCACTCACCCTTACTAGAGGTGAATTAATACTTGCAACTTTTTTAAACCTTCTGTTACTGAGACATCCCTTACAATGTGATAGCTAGGCTTACATAGGTGCAAAATCTCTCCCCTCTCATTTTCACATAAAAACTCACTAACCTGGATTTGTTGGAGCTTTCAGTCAGGTCCATCTGGACATTCAAGTATTCAAGTGCAGTTTTCATTCAGACTGGCAACCAGACTACTTTCTGTTAGGATGAAGCTAAATCATTGAAGCATCGATAGTGCTTCAATACCTCTCCACAATACCTTTTCCCCCAAATACAGGGGAACTAACTAGCTCGTCTATAATCTCTCAGGAAACACTCAAAACATCTAAGCTAACAGCAATACAAAATACCGTAAACAGGAACCTACACACAAGCAGTTCACACACCATACAACAACACAATAACTCTATTACAACCTTCACTTACCCTAAACCAAAATCAATTAACACCCTTACCCTCTTCCACCAGTTACCTAGGCTAATCTGGAGGAGAGACATACTCATTCTAATCAAGGAAAATTAGCCTTAAATCGAACTATGAAAAAACTTTTCTAATCTTTTACTTTCCTCACCTGTGGCAGATAGCCTTCCTGGTATACATACTAAGTGAAGAGCCATAAGGTTACAATTTATATTTAAGGTCTTTCTGTCTCAAAGAATACTACTTCTCTCTGGACCCTGAATCTCCTGATACTACAGCAACTATTACACAAATAACTTCTGCAAGAAAAGATTTGTGCTCCTGAGCTACACTGCTTGTGGTTTCTGCTCCTGATAAATGTCATTCAGCTATGTCTCCTCCTGAAGTGTACAAAAGCCCTAGCACATGTAGAATAGGTGTTTACTCAGCAGTACCATTTATCTGAGTTGTTTCCTTAATTTTAGCAAACTTACACTCTACAGTTTCCAAAGCGCAACTTTCCAAGCTAGGTAGAGCAGAATGTCCTTTAAATATTTCACTTTTTCCCTTTGTGGCTCATGAGAATTTGAGCTAAAATTGTAAAGGTCTGTTGGCTCCCTGGCTGGGAGACTCCCTAGCCCTCTTTCCACTGCTGCTACTAAGGCTTCAAGTGCAACTCCCTTAGGTGTCCCTAAGCTAAGTATCATCATATCCCAATCCAGGGTAGCATTGCTGCTAGGCTGCCAAAAATTTCTGGCCTTTTGTCCCATTACAGCACAGATATCTTCTGGGTGATCATCCAAGCGTGCTTACCCATTTGTTTGCACAATGTGGGTTTTGTTCCAGCAAATATTAAACATGCATTTGCACTAAACTGAAGCCCACCTGAAATACCTGCCTCTATACAATTACTGTTTGTCTGGTTTCTTTTATTGCTATCCTCTCTGTAACACTTTATGTAGATGAAGTACTGCTTATGAACATGTAAGGTATACTATGGAAACATCATGCTACTGTACAAGTCCCACAGTGCTGATTAATAGCAATAATAATGCACAAGCAATTGTGCTTTTATTTTTTCACATTTGTTCTATGGTCATTTTCCCATAAGTTTGATTATAGGAAGAAAGTGTTTAATGAATCAGGAATAATAGCAATATACGAAAGGAGAGGCTTTATGTACAGTTTTAAGACTTATTTCCTTTTATTGCTGAAAATGGGACACTGGAGGCAAGTCAGTGCATTTATGGCACTATGTTTTTATAGCTTTGTCTTTCCTTACTAGAATGTCACATACAGATTTACAATTGCCAACATGCATTTTCAATTGCTTGAAAGTGATAGCTGCAATCTAAGGCAATAGAACTGTGAAAGAGGAGATGCACATACATCTGACTTCACGCTTCTTAAGACGTCAGACCCATGCCTTTAACACAACTGCATTGTTCCAAAAAGGCTTTCCAACAAGGTTACAGCCCTCCACAGTCTTCCCCCCCCCTTCTTTTTGAAATATGAACCTCTCTTGAAAGCTGATACATTTCTGACTCTGTTCCAGATGATCTTGTCTTTACATCCCTGTAAAAGCAGGTATTTTATCTCAATTATCTTGGATGGTCAGTTCCTGAATAGCAGCTGCTGAATGTGATACTGGGCTACTCAGTCCTTCCCTCCTAAGGAAGATCTGGGAACAAGCTGTCCTGTTCGCAGAGGCTGGAGTTCCTCATTAGCAGTGTGCACACTTGGGAGAGTTTTCATTCTCCAGAACTCTCTCTGGCTTGCTTTGCCTGCTACGATTATGAGTTCTGAAATGCATCCGAATAAGACAGGAAAATGATGAAATGAACCAGTAACATGATGATTTATGGAGGCATAACTTTTCATTAATTTTTTAAAGTGTCTGAATGTTTTTCCATGGTGATACTTAATTTGCATAGCATAAATCACCTATCAATTGAAAGTGAGTAATAGCTTTTACTCTGTTTATTACATGGTATTTTATGCTGAAATTTAATACAATGGTTTAATTTAAAAAAAAAATCTTGGTTAGCATACTGAAAAATAATTTATAATTCCTTACATCTTGACAGTGACTGCAATAATAACCAGGCTGATTTTCTAAAATATTTTGTGTTGAAGAATGCTCCTGAAAAGTCCATTTCTTTAGAAAGATGTTTATAGAAATGTCTTTAAAGGGAAGTTTGCAGCCTCTGTTGGATCAAATATTCTCTTTTTTTGTCAGATTGATGGGGTAAAGATACTGGAGAYCATCTAAATCTCTCCAGGTGAGCATCTCTCTCAAATGAATGAACTACAAGGAGAAAGATATCTCATACACATAGGATGTGCCTTGCCCATCATCCAGACTAGAAGAACCTGGTAGCTCCTCTTAGTACAGCTACAGTGCCCTCTGTTATAGGCACAATCCACTTGACTGCTCTAGCCAYGGCTGATGCTGGTGCTTGTAAGGATATTTAACAGGCTCTCTAGTACCTTCTCTGCCACGCTGTGCAGACATTTGGCATGGCTGAGAATCGAGGACTCTATCTGTCATTTTGACACTTCCCTTGTTATAAATAATAGTAGCATAGCCATTAAGGCAGCTCTGGTTGGATGCAAAAGAATCAGCTCCAGTTTTGCTAAGAAGCTGAACGCTGCCACAGTGAACCCAGCCACAAAGTATTGGCATCTAGTGATGTGTGGCACTGGCTGCTGAAAGTGGCATAACAGGTTAGCTCCATGGATCAACAGGCTTTAAGGAGACATTTAACCTTTACTATTAACGATGAGAAAACTCATCTTACATACCTCAGTCATTTTTAGACAGGATCTAGCCAGACACAACCACATACTTGCATAAGGGTGCTTTAGAGCTATTTTTGATACAGATGTTCCATATGGCCTATGTAAAAAGAAAAGCTGTAGAGATTTACCAAGAAACTGTAGCTTTGGATTTCTCCTAGTGTGCTAGCTAGTATTCTACTCACCTGTTCAGGCAGTACAATTTCTTATATTCAGAGGGCTATAATTTTCAAGATATGCACACGTTAACCAATCAAAACTCCCCTTTTTTTGCAAGGTCTTTGGCAGCCACAGATTGATAAGGCATAAAATGTTCATTCCTTGCCCAGAGCTTCTGATTAGTACTGAAGATTATACCATTTAACTTTCCCAACCAGTGCAGCAGAGCACTCAGCAGAATTAGAATACTTAGAATTATATTTCATCTAGAGACAGTTTCTTTGGGATAAAACAAGCAATTAATTTACATATCATTGGTTACGCTTACTCCTCTATATGTAAAACTATAAATGATTCCCAGGGTTGAGAAAACAATCACACTTTTCACAAAGTCAAACAAAGTGTAAGCACATTCAAAGGAATGACAAGAGTAACTGAGCTGGTAAACACCACAAAAATGCCCAGAGCTGATAGCAGAATGGTATTCAGTGACTAAAGAAAAGCTATGCCTGGTCTTCATCCCACATATGATGTACCTTCACGCAGTATCCTCAGGCTTGAAAGTATCAACTGTGGAATATGCTGCAGTACCTGGCAGAGGTTGCAGTGTGATCTCCACATTGGGAAGGAGAGAGGTGAAGCTACATTCAGGTCTTTCTCCATTGAAGAACACAAACTTTATCATGTTTCATCATATTGAGAAGGGAGAGCGAACTGTGGTATAATATGCATTAACATAAAGCTATGGATAACAAATGCCTAAGAACTTCTGGTGCTGTACAAATGAGTAACTTTTCTTTCTTATTCCAAGTTTCTAATGCATTCTTGATGACTTAAATGCAGTGACTTGATTTAAACATGATGAGGATTTGGAGCTACCCTAAAAATAGAATGCAAAATACTAAATTCTCACAAAAGGAGTACATATTATGAAAAGCTCCTGTAATTAATTGTCTGTACAACCTTAAATATATGTGCAAGTGAGTGGGAYGCTTCTCAAAGAGGAGGAAAAGCTGACTGGGTCTAGTTTGATGGAATTATATATCACTTGGAGATTCCAGTCCAGCTACTTTAATAACATACCTTTATAATCTCTGAATAGCATTTAGATCATTGTTGGACAAAAAAAGAGTTTCACTTTTGATAAAGAACAGAAAAGATGCCTGAGGGAATCTCTGGAGGGATTTACTTTGTTTTACACACAAAAAAAGGAACATCTAAACATAGAGATTAAGGTCTGCATAGTCAGATAATGACTAGCAAAATGAGGCAGACAAATGAGATCTATATGGAAGCTAGACAGCATTTTTAGCAAGAACTTAAGGCACAGTTAAGGAAACCAGCTTGAATGACAGAAGTTCCAGGAGCTCCAGGAACAATTGTACAAGTTCAAGAAATCCATTTAGGTGTATTAAGTATAAAGATGCCATCTCTGACTATGAACTCCTGGAGGCTGAGAATATTCTGCGAAGTATCACTACATGGTTGACCTGTAACTATACTATTTTCAAGATACATGCTTGGAAGCTGTTGGAAACAGCATGCTGGACTACTTGGAGTCTAGGTCTGCCCTTGTATGGCCATTATGTTCTTATATAAATTATATAAATGGGAGGTGTCATGAGGGCTTATGAGGCTCAATCAAAAAAGGTCAGCATGGTCTTGGTCAAAAATATCCTTTTCTTTTTGGTTACTTTGCCAGGATCTTTGCATCAGAAGTCAATAAGGAGAGAACTATTAAAAGTATGTCCAAATTGTGCCTGTATAGTATATGTAACATTTTCAACTAGTGTTTTATCTAGCATATACAGAGTTAGGAGAGTTGCGTGACAAAAAAAAAAAAAAAAAAGCAAGTCTTTTTTAGGTGTTGTCAAGTGCTCACTGTCATTTGAGAATGTAATGAGGCTGTGGAGATCTTTCTGGATTTGAGTGGATTTGAGCAGGTGAGTGAAGACAGGGAGACCTCTCAAACCATTCCTTTTTGGATAATGAATGGTATGAACAGAAATTCTTTCTTCTTACTTATGAGGAACTTCTTCCCTTGTTACAAGAGCCAGAGATGATTCACTTTCTCAGGCAATAGCTTCGGGCAAAAGTGGAGTTTAAGGAGAAGATAAAACAGCTGGGGACAGGTTATGGGGCTACCTACAATACTCTCTCACCTAGAAGTCCATGTTGTTGAGTACCTCAATACCAAGAATGAGAGAAAATAGTTTCCATAGCAAGAATAAAGAGACTAAAATCCATAAGCATGGCAAAATGGTAACTCATGACAGTCTTGTCAGGAGTCTGTTATCTGATTGAAAAAAAATGAGAAACAAATAATCAAATAATAAGAAACAATAAGCACTTCATAATGCCTTGAATAGGCATGAGGGTCTTATAGCATCTGGAAGAAGAAAGTTTTCCTGCATTGTCCTACCATGTACATGGGCCAAATATCAGAAAATTCTGTTTCCTTTTTGCTGCAGTCATATACGCATTGAAAGAACAAACTGCAGTAAAGGAATCCTCCAAAGTATGAAGGACATTACCCTTTTTCATGCAGAACTAATACTCATCATCCAAACAGAAGATCCTTCTCTGTTGATTACACTGCTCCTGGGATCTCAGAACTCAAGGGCCAGTGAATGGGTCCAGGTAATGAGTAGCTCATTACCACAGATATTTCCATTGACTATAATATGGTAACTGCAGCATATAGAGCTGTTTGTAAAGGTGCTCTTGCTGCTAACAGTCCCTGAACAATTAGGGATTTAAATTCTTTTTCATGCTCCTGTGGTGACCTCATCAACAAAATCTGTAAACTTATTATAATTATGAAGATCATAACATGCAAGAAGGACCTAATAATTTGACATTCTAAACTGCAAGCTTGCCAATGAATAACTTTTATGACTAAGCAGATCTGGTCATCTTGGTGCCTTCTCAGCAGGAGTTTAGACCAGTCTGTTCTGTTCTCACAAGTGGCACATAGTATATATAGGTTTTATCTTCTGTCTTTGAAATTGCAATGACAATTCCAGCTGCTTGCCAAATAATTTTTGCAGGTTCCAGTGAGGCTTCGTTAATRACAAAAATTTTTCTCATGGCTCAGAAGGATGCAGACTGTCCAAAAATTTACAGTTTTCATACATTTTTTAATGCAGAATTTGGAGCAATTTGGCCCACTCTCTCAGAAATTTCTGGGAACCTTTAGACTTATCTGATGCAAAGGTATCAAAAGGTCTTAGAGTTTCTGCTCTAAGACAAGGATTGAATCTTTCTTTCTTTCTCCTAAGTCTTAAGGTCCTAACCAAATCCTTCAAAGCTATTTGTTTCAACGCTGTGGAGTCCTGGAGCTAAGTGTTTACAAAGACCTTGTTGCTGTCCTGGAGGTCAATTTTACATGGATGTGAGGCAGGACTCAAGAAAAAGATTAGCAGAAATATGCTGAGTCTCAACTTTCTAGCTTTTAATAACTTTTTTAGAAAAGTACCTAGGCTATATAGTGGGATGCAATAAATCCTTAAACCAAAAGCAAAATAAGGACTGAATATATCTTAACTGGAATGCTTGACTTGGAAAAAAGGTCACTGTTTAAAAGTAGAAGACATGAATCTTAAACTTCTCATAAGGGACACCTAGTGGAGAAGGTATTTACACAAAAAGAATACACCAAAAATTTGCCAAAGCCTTCTCTAACTAATCACAGACAGGTCTGCCATGAAGCATATCTACTTCTCTCTGATGCATAACTTCATTTCTTTACAGAGACTAGTAGTTCTGCTGCTACTACTGAAACTAGGAAAAGAGTAAACAACAGGAAAAAAAGACTAGGACTAGGACTGTTACTATGGATTATTATTTATATTTTAATACCATCTAGAAGCTCAAGTTACAAGCCAGAAACCCACTGTGCTAAAGATCTGAAATTTGGAAGAAGATTCAAGTTTGTTTTTCTGAAAGGTCATAAGCTGCTCTTGTATGAAATATGTTACCCATCCTATACAAAATATTATTTGCTAACTCTGAAATTTTATTAGCTTGAGCAGAGCACTGGATCATGTTTTTTCTTAAAAAAAGGTACAACAAAAGGTACAATTTATGTCCAACAAAAACTGGCTGATCAGTTTGCAATTTTGCATTTTAAAGGTGTGCATTTTGAAATGATCACAGCATGTAAGTATGCTAGTGCAGATTTTTTTTCAGTCTAATGCCTATATGTTAAGAGCATTCTTATTGGTAAAATACCAATAGAAATGATCATTTCCTCACAGTAACAAGTACAGACATCATCCTAGTGATTCAGATCAATTCATCTAGTCCAATATCCTCTTTCTGACAGTGACCAGCATCAGATGCTTTAGAGGAAGGACAAAAAACCCATGAAATTGGCAATTATGGAATAACTTTCAATAAGTAAAGTTTCTTCTAAAACCTGAATTTAGAAGATAGTTTATGCCCTCATGTTTATATAAATTGCACTTAACTTTGGACTCGTATGGTATCTCATGACAGCAAGATCTACTGCTTTATTGTATCAGTGTATTATAATTTTATATGCTTAACTGTTGATGTATTTCCTTCTGGCTTTACTGTTGCTGCCTTTCAGTTCCACTGACTCCCCTTTCACTCTTGAAATGCAAAGGTAAAAAGAAGTGCTTGTAGCTGCAAAATTCAAGCAGTCCCTGCATTCATCCTCAATGCAAATCCAAGCCATTGTCCACACTCCTATAGCACAGAAGGACACAGCATAGAAGCTTACACCTTTCATCCAGCTACATCCTTTTTCTACTCTAACATATCTATGGTATAGCTTATATGTATATACATGCATTCATACATGTGTGAATATCTATTTCTGAAATTTATCCAATACCATGAGCACACACATACATAAATATGCATAACTCTATTGCTTAAGATATTTTGAAACACAAAAGAGCATATTTATTAGCCTTTGAGGAAAAAAGTCAAGGAGAAAAAGGAAAAATATATAAATCAAATGTAACATTGGCCAAACAGCCTAGGGAATTTAGCCATATATTTAGTCATTAAAACTAACTGAAGAAATGTGTATACTAGACTACTTTGAAAACACCAGTTCCATTCTTTGCATTAACAGAGGACCAAATGGTTACAGAGTAAAACTGATACAACGACTCCAAGATGAAGGAAAATTCATATCTGCAAAACGACTGTCTAAAAGACCTCTTTGAAAAATCAAAACCCACCCAAGTAACAAAGGAAACAATGAGAAATGGTGAAAAGGAATGACCCCTCTATATGGTACATTACAAAAAACATCTTCCACAAAGCTGGTTGCACTAAGTGTCTTAATTTATATTCATATCTAGCTACTCTTGTTGAATATCCACTATAACTGCAAGTACTAAAGTCAGTGCATCTGAATTAAAGGAAACTTAATATAAATTGTATGGATGCAACTTATATAATGCTCATAAAACAGAACAACGTGCAATAAATAGTGTATCTTACAGGAAAAAAACGTAGCTAGAACAGCTACTGAAATCTAATAATGATTTAGTAACACAACTCTACTCAATTATTACATAAATCTGTACTTTTAGCACCAAGAGCTCAAGTATTCTTTCCACACAATTTCAAACAAAAAGAAATGTTTCCAAGGTCCTGATCAAAAAGTGGCTGAAATTCCAGGAAAAACTCCCATTGACTTGAGTGGCTTTTGGATGGGGCCTTAAAATTTTTAGGTCTTTGAAAAAATTGCAAAACTTCAAAATAATGGTTAGTCCTATGAAGCACCAGTATTTAAGAAACCAGTCCTCCTTAATGACAAGTCACACCTCCAAATTGCTTTCACAGTGGTGATACCCCAGAGCTATGCAAGACCCTGAGCTGTCCTTCAGTTTTTTGCCATCAAATATATTGCCAATAAGTACTGTTGTTTCCACCTGCAACATATTCTAAATGAAGGTAAAAAAGGCATTCATGCAAGAAATTAACACATGGCATAAAATAATACTGAGCTTCAGGTTGAAAGCTAGTGTTGTGTCAGAGGAAAAATCAAAGAGTGTAACAGTGTCTGTGCAGTCCCAGGCAACATCTCAGTAAGACAACTAAGACCCCTAATAGATGGATTGACAGAACAAGCACAGCAACCAAAACTAACAGTTGTCACTTGTGTTATGGTCTGAAAACCACAAAGTTGATTTTTTTTTTACTTTCCTTCATTTTTTGTTATATTTCTGCGCTCTTCTGTATCATATATTTTGCTAAATTTGTGTAAAACTGTCACATCCAAGCTAGCTAACAAAAAAAGCTTAATATATACTTTGCAATCTATTTAGTTTTACAAGCAATGTGGCACAACTCTTACCTGTAGTATAATGGGCTGCTTTGTGTTTTTTTCTATTGTCTTTAAAAAATGTAATCATTATGTAAATAATGTAAACATTATTCAAAAAGCCTATGGGAGTCTTTCATCAGAAGTTTTGCAAGTGAGGCACAAGAACATAACTAAAGGGTTAAAGYTGTGTAAAATTCTGTGCCCAGCATCCTGAAGGTATAGCAAAAAAGGTCACTGCCTAGGTCATGCTTGAACCTTCTCAGTTCCACGTTCCACAAGATGCTAAAATACTCTCTAACACCATTTTATAATTTGGTTAACTGCTCTAAATTACCACCACTGGTTTTAGACAGATTATCTGTGATACTGTCACCACAATGCTTAAGGTATTTCAGACGTCTGCCTTCCAGTTTCAATTCTGGTATTTCCTCTACTCCAATACTTCCTGGGAAGTCTTACATGGCAACTAAAGTGATTTCAAACAGTGCCTGTGCCAGTGGCATTACAGCCTGGCTGCCCAGCAGATTCCATAATACCCACACATTGCTATGTTAGTATCTAGGGACCATAACAGATGCAAGGAGCATTAATCTGGATTTTTTGAACTTCCACCAATGTACATATAAACTAGTCCTCAGTTAGACTACAGCACAGTATATGGAATTCCGCTGAGGTTGTGTACCAGCATCACACAAAAACACCAGAAACGACTTCAGAACTAATTCAGAGTTTAAATACAGAAATATTTCTTTCAATAGATTATGACCATGAAGACAGATGGGAAAAGATATGCCGTTAGTGCAGTAACATCTCTAGATACGTTGTAAAGTGGTTGCCAGTTCACAAAGGACAAATTTTTAGGAAAAATGCCTAAGCATGGAAAAATCAGAGCTGCAGTGAACAGGGTTGAATTTGCTATTCTTGACAGAAAATTAGGAATCAAAGGCCAGGGTGAATGCAGGGACACTTAACCAGGCTGAAAAATCGGAGTACATGTTTTAGATGATGCAACACTGTGAACCAGCCATCAGTCAAAGAAGGGAACACAAAGAACCTTGTGCTTGCTGGGGCCAAAAGCAACAGAAAGTAATCGAAAGAATATTTCTTCTCCACAGGTGGTTCAAACTGTAGGGAAGATGCATAGGGGCTGGGGGGCTGTATCCCCCGGCCAACAGAGCTCTCCAGTATGCTGCATAATGGAGCTCAGGAGAGAAGAAATTTGGGGCTAGCCCAGAGCACCAGTGCACAGAACAGATTTGCTGTGCCAAAACTCTCCAYGGAACAGCTGGTCATATTTGCTGCATCCCCACACTGTGAAGCAGCAAATACAAGTCCACTGCCTGCTGTCTACTGAGGAAACCTCTCTGTAGGCCATTGACACTGTATTTTGGCTTTGCTCTATCGATTTGCTTAGGCCTTCAGCAGAATAAAAAGGGGTGAAGCAAAAAAGACAAAGGTCTTGAAAAGTAAAAGATGTGTGAGAGTTTCCAACGAAGAGGAGGCTGGGGGGAGGAGGAGGATGGAAAAGGGGAAGAGGTAAAGGGGAAAGTCATCAAGGAATCTGATTCATCAGGTCACTTTCCATTTAAAAATATTATAATCATCTCCTTTGTTTTAATATATTCAGATAGGCTAGGAAATTACTTTAGTTCACTCAGAATTGTCTCAAGCTAGAGCAGCCACCTGCTAACAGAAGACTAAAAACTTAAGGGCATTTTGTCTGAATCATTATATATAAATGAGTGAAAGGTAGAAAATCACCCAGCTATCTGAAATCATTATCATCTCTTGGCCGAGGAGATGCTCTCCAGAATGCAACATGGAAACATCCTCTAGCTCTGCTTTTCCTCCAGGAGCAACAGCTTTTCTAGTCTGACCAAGAAATTCCTCTGTGGGCCCAGTCTGTCAGCTCTTTGTTCCAATTGACATTTGCCTTTGGACTCCACTGCACCATACTGCTTTAGCATTTGCCTTGAGGGAATATTCTAATAACTGAGTTTATTAGCTAGATTTTCACACAAAAAATCAGGGAAAATGCAGTATTTTTCAAGGAACATAAAATCTTATGTTTCAGGGGATGTCTAATTAACAAAGACTAGGAAAAGGTTTTTTTGTTTCCATTTGGAAAACTGACTGTAACACTGTTTCTAGGAACATTCCCCATTCTGGGGACACAATAGAGGAGTGGATCTGATACGGCTGTTTCTATGCTTCCATAAAAGCAATTCTGAACAAATGAATATAAATTTTCCTGCAGGATTTGAACAAAATGCTCATCTAATAGACATTACTTCTYTCCTGTTGTATCTTACCTTCTTCTTTTTGTACTTTCTTTTTAAGTAACTCCACAAACATTTCAAGGCTGTTCATTGCAGGAAAAATGTGTAATACCAAAGTGTTGTGTCTAAACACAGTCAAACACAAATTAGTGCTTGATTGCAGTAAATACAAACAAAAAAAAAAATTACATTTAAACTATTTTTGCCATTACCTTGAGCTGAAATAGAAGTTCTCAAAGCATATAACAAAAGATGGGTTCTGAATGTTCCACTTGAATATTTTTAAGATACTGAGGTATTTGTTTGAGGCATTAGTCTTTTAAATTATCTTTAAAAGACACAAAGCAATTTTAAGGCCTGACTGGTATAAAATTTTTGATGCACTCAGACAGTCTTGTGGCTGCAAATGCAGTAACACACTAGACAATATTATGCAATATTTTTTCACTATATTCCGCTCAATATTGGCTCTTGCAGCAACAGAGAAACTGTTCTTTACAAAATGCAATTTCTGTAGAAGTCTAAGAGACCAAGAAAGGCAAAAAAATGGTTTATGTTGAAAATGTTGTTGACATAATGTGTTGATTAAGTGTTTGTGCCTCACACTATTAGGTCACAGCTAATCATAGTTTCACAACATCAAAAATTCCTCCTTTAGACAGATTGTCAGATGCAGAGCTTAAATCCAACATGAACATACATAGCTGGCACAGAGCTCTGTCTTTTGCTATCTGTAACTCCCTGCAGTTTCCCATACCAATGTTTATCAATGGCATTCGACTTTGAGATGTTCCTGATAGTATTTCTCAAAAGTTTCAGTATACTTTGATTTCTTTTACATTATTTTATTAAGTAATCATATTAGTGCTGCACTTTGATTCATTTTTAAAGGAATTTTATCTTCATCCAGAGCATCTTTCCTCACCATACATTTTACATTTTAAATACAGCAACCATTTGGCAGGTTTTGTTGTTGATTTTTTTTTTCCCCGCTTCTCTGCCTTTAACTTAATACCCAAGATGTGTGGGTTTCTTTTTCTTTTCCTCTCAATATATAAAAGCAATAATAGAAGTAATTAATGTTTAGCTGTTTAACTCTCATTTTATGCAGAGTAGACATGTGATGATCAAATCCACCCAATGTCTGCAATTAGACCAAGTTCTGCAGCTGTGCTTCCTCTTGCTAGCTGCAGTGCACTTCCCTTTTTCTCTGAACCGCTTGTTTTGTGATGCACTTCATATACAATGCTCTATGCACAGCTTTGAAATAAATGTGGGATATTATTCTTTCTTCAAGGCCAAAACAGAGAAGGGCTGTACTAAGCTTTTGGGTGGCAAATGGAGGCAGGGAGGGCGGGAGAGGAAAATAAAATGAAAAGGCAGTGACTGCAGATGCCCCGGCTGTATGTGGCACTGGAAAATCATTGTCAGCTTTGCTGTCACTGTCACACTAAACTTCCCAGATGTTCATATCTGGAAATGTCACAAAATGTCATGGCATAAGTTGCTATATTTTGYTTTCTGCAGAAAGGGTGAACAATAATAAAACAGCCTCAGGAGTGTATGGGTAGCCAACGGCAGCTTGTAAAGGTCTCAGTAAAATARCATGTGTGCACGTTCTGGAAAAGAAGCAAACATCAGCATTTTTTTTTAATTAATAACGTAGTGCTTGAGCTGATAGACATTTCACATTTGAATTAAACACAAAGAAAAGACCCTTTTGACATCCCGTCTGGATCTCAAAGCTCCTTTTGTAGAAGAGCTAAAATGCTAATGTCAGAGTAGTTATTGAGAGAGCCCGTACAAATTTGTTCCATGTTCATTTATCTTCTGGAATTTGATGTAGTGCCCTGCAATTAAAAGAAGAGCCCTCTGTGAAATAAGCTCTTCACTGGTGACATTGATGGGGAAGAAAGCTTTACATTTTAAAGCAAGATCTTTCGAGACACAGATTTTATCTTCTCCACAAGGTTTGTGTTCTTGAGTGAAGCCCAGGTCTTCTCTCTGTGATGTCTTCTTCCTCTTAAATTACTTCCATTTGCTTTTCAGAAAGCAATGTAGCAGCAAAAACAGTCAATTATACAGGCATACACTCAACAAGAAGCCCTCTACTTAAACCATTAAGACTAAGCATTATAAAACGATATCTGTAGTCTATACATTCAAATAAAAAGAGCTTTGGGCAAAATGATGTTGGCTCCTTTACAAAAGAAAACAAGAAAGGAAATCAATCATCTGCTTCTCTGTGTTTATAGAATGTTATGCAGATCCAGAAGATACAGTTAAAATCCTTTCCTTATTTGCTGTTGCRTATAATTGAGTTCACTGTGATATGCTAATATTCCAACAATGCGACCTACTTACAAAACCAGAACTGTCAAATGGCCAAAAAGCGGCCCATTCATTTTTATACTGCTTTTGACTAAGTCCCTATACTGTTTAGTGAACCATGCTCCTTAGCTTAATCTGCACAGCATGTGCGTGGTATATACATTTATGACTTTTTATAGTGTGTTGCTACACAATTGATACTACAACTGCAAAACAGAGGTGGAGACAAGGAATTGATCAAAAATAAATGCTGAGCCAGGATCATTTGTTTTCAAAGAGATATTTGCTCTGGGATGGTGATTTATTCCTGTGTCTATTTCATATATGCCAAATGATTCAGATGCCATCATTTAGTCTTGTAGTCCTTGGTACATTAGTCTAATGTAACATCATTGAGCAGCTGCATTCTCATTTATTTGAAGGACAGATGGCAGCTATGCTTTGGCCAATTGTAAATTTTTTCACTCAAAATTTCTTTTTCATCATACTGTACTTTGTTCTAAGATGGTTGGCTCTAATTTTTACTCTGTTTTTTTTTTCCAAGCTTTTATCAATGTGAATAAGCTAGATAATCAGCAATCAAGCTGAGAGACATTTTATTTTGATTTTTTCAGTTACTTTATTATATGCTACATTTTAAAAGATAGGTGAACTATTCTGTTTATTTAACAAAAATACATCACCAAATGACAGGCTCTACACATCATTCTGGTCCTTTCCGTTGTAATCTGAGGGAGGAAGAATTTACCTGGAAGCAGTCATTCATCATTCACCATTACTTGGAGCAGGAGTTTTGACCTCCCGCACTCAATAAATCTGCAGATAATGACAGCCCAAACCCTTTAACACAAACAGTTGGTACTTTATTCATATTTTATGAAAGGAAACAGACCTTCAGATCTGTTTCCTTAATTGCTTGTTGTTATTATCTCTGTCTCTTCACCTCTTCCTAAACACTCAGCACAACAGCAGATTATAGCTCCACTTATGGTTCTTCTCCTCATAATTACTCTAACTCTTTGTATCACTAGGCACCTCGTATTCACAGTGTAGCTACCTCTCCTGCAGTATTGCCTTGTTAACGCATTACTCATGTGGCCAATGGGATGATGAAAGGCATCCATTCTGTTTTTTCCCATTTAGCAACTTTCACATACACATTTGTCGTGGAAGATCTGGTAGCAGCTAGATAGCCACTGTCAGATCTATATAAGCGTGGCATAATTCCACCCTCCTCTTTCCACATAGGCTTCTCTATGCTTCTCTAGAGTATCTGCATTTGTCTATTTTATAGAGAGTATTTTAAGGATCTAAAGAGCAAAGTTTGAAGGAAGAGGATTAGCATACATCTTTCACATGCGAACACTACACGATGAGCCTGCATGAAAATGCTGTATTTCACTTTCATAAGAACTTTCCAGCTGCAGCAGGTAATGTCAAGAGGAAAGTGATACAGCTTTACAAGAGTACTTCACACCACTGGAAGAATAAACAAGCTTATGAAGGAAAAGGGTAAAATAAAGAAAGCAGAAACACTACTAAGAAATAGTTTTGCGTTAATCTACCCCATGCAATAAACATTGATGCTAGTACGAAACTTCTAAATCAACCTAAGATTTTGTTTCAGCTTCTGCTATGCTATTTAGTCCTTATTCTGCTTAATAATTACATTGATATTTCTATTTTGTGTTTTAAGGGATGCATAGGCAATATCTTATTTCATTAAATGAATAATGGAAGTCCAGTGCCTGGAATCTACTCAACATTTCAAAAGAACTATATTTTCTTCTCCTTTCTTGTCAATATCTTATTTTTTGGAAAAAACATAACAACAAAAATAAGAAAAAAATATTTCAGAATGCACATCATTGTGGGCTGGATTTAAGATTAGATTTGGAAACACCTAAATAACACATTTCTCAATACTTTCTTATTCTATGTGAATGTAAGAACACACAGTCTTTCATGTTTGCAATTAGGTTCAAGGTAGCTATTTTGGCTTCAGTTGCCATGAGTGTAGATCATCATCACTCCATGAACTTCAATAGACGTGGTCCGGATTTGATTATTTTAACTACAGCTAGCAGACTTTTCAAGGTGCCACCTTACAATGCATTTCTAGATGTTAACGACATTTGTATGTAGCAAACTACATGTTCAGAACTCATTTTCAGGTTTTGAATATACCGACTGCTATTATGTCCATTTGTTAAGGGTCACTGAGAATATGTAAGATTTGCAGAGAATGATTCCTGGAAATTCCCCCCCTCCATAGCTTTTAACTAGATTACTTAACCAGAGGCTGCAAAAGCAACACAACTGGTCTCAAGTGTCCATCCATTTAACTAGAGTGCACAGACTCCTCCAAACGGTTCAAATATAAGAATTCCTTAAGTGATTCACATTTTCCTAACTTTGAATATTGTAACATTGCATTTCTCTGAGCTATACTTGAGGCAGTGGTAAGAATATTCTCTGCAATTCCTTTATTCAGGATCAAATCCTATCCTAGCAGAGATCATGGCAGGTCTCCATTTCTCCTTTCTCTGACCTAGCCTTCACCAGATATTTATAATTGCCCCAGGATCTTTTGCAGGTTGATGAGTTCCTGCCACATGCATCTTCGCATTTCTCTTACTGTGTTCTGAGAGGCACTGAAATAAAAGCTGGCTCTGCTGGTCCTGCATCCACATAGCAACATTTGTACAATTTCTGGTTTCTTTGCCCTGCCAGATTGACTCAAACAGAGAAGAGAAAATGACCTTTCCGTTTCATTCTTCCTCATTCCCATGTAGTAGTCTAGCTGTCCTATCCATCAGAGCATTTAAGTGTGAACTTAAAGTTATATACATGCTTTGCTGAGTCTAAGGCTATATAATTATGGAAAGAATCAACAATTGCTTAGAGTACAGTTGTATTTTCAATAAATGTCAAAGGCATTTCCAGCCTTGGATGGGTGCTTTTTAATGTGTCAAATAAATCTAAAAYAAATACACACTGCCAAAATCTACTAAAATCAAATACATTTGTCTTCAACTACAGCAGTTACTCTCATAAAATCAACATTCCAGTCCTTTCACTTGTCTGCAAAAAGTGAAGTTTTGCAGCTGTGCAAACTTACAAAATTAGTGGAATAGGAACAGTTCTTATGTAAATTATATCTTACATTGAATCTCCTTTCCTCACGTTATTAGTCAACTCAGCTAATACAAAATACATCATTAAATGGACACTGTGAGTGCCATGCAAGACAGGCTAGCAGTTCTGCTTAACAAAGTAATTAGTACTTTTTTTAATCTATTATCTCTTGCTACAGAAAAAAACAACATGAAACCCCCAAATGAAATAGTGAAGTGCTTTTATTTCCATCTTAAGGGGAAAAAAAATGCAGTAAGATTTGGCCCTTTGGAACCCTTAAAAGTGCTCTGTGTGTGGTCACTGTGGCCAATTTTGTGTTGTTGTTTTGCTGACCTAGCAAAAATTTATCCTGTTAGACTAAAAATGTCTTCCATTTCTATATTTCCATTTTTCCATCCAAGAAGACTGCATTACATAACATGTAAAGTCTCCCATTACTTCCAACAACAGCTCAAAAAAAACCCAGACAAATGTAGCTGTCAGTTACAGTCATCTATCGGTGTTGAGATGCCATATTGTGGCTATACATTTCCTGAATTTTAAGGGACAGAAGCACCTGGCAACATAATCCTTATTAGAATCTACACCAGAACTTTCTCTACTATGAGCACTATAGTCTTTCTATAGTTCAAAAAATTTACTCCAGTAAATAAAAGCTTTCAATATTTTTAATTATATCTGAGTTCCAGAGGATGTCAAATGAATCAATACATTTAAGTATGTAAAGTGCTGAAAGTCCTATAGGCAAAAATCATTAATAAGGAAGAAGCTAGCTTATATAAATTACAGGTATTTTTCATATATCTAATAGAAACAGCCTTCAGGCAGAAATAATCTCATGTTATTCCATGGAGAGTACTTAAACTAAAGGTAGGGATCATTAGGTGACAACTAAAAAATTTTTTTTTCTTCGAGTGATATTTCATTATGCTCAATCATAATATATTATGACTGTAGCTCTACTTTCAAAGAAGCTTCTTGAAAAGGAAAAAAGTGCAATACTGCTGCTACATTATTAAAGGTCATTCACTTCCCTTTCACAGAGATAACCTTGAGAGTCTTACCTTCCCTTACATGTATAACCCCAACTGGAATTAATGGAAACAATATAGAAGTACATAGGCAAAAATGTAATTAGTTTATTCATCATGAGAAAATTAAGTGATTTTAAAATCACCAAGGCTCAGAAACTCCTAGTATGTGCTGAGAAAGTGAAATAGATTCTCTCTCCTGCAAAAGCTCATTGATGACAAGAAAAGTCTCAAGGGTCCTCCAGTAAAAATTTCAAACCTTGTGGCAGGACAGCCAAATGCCAAAGCGCAAATCAACTGAGATTAAGCAATAATCAAGAGGCATTCCTCCCTAAAGAGGGCAGCAAAGAAATGGTCAGGAACCAGGGCATGCTCAGGAACTGAGCAGACTTTCAAGTATACCAGAGAGCAAAGCAATGAACTGCAAGCAGCTGGTTTCTTCAGGAGCCCGGCTGCACCTGAAGATATTGAACAGCAAGGCAGGTACCTCTCTCATGTACAAAAGTAGCAAGTTAAGAAGCAGTCAAACTCTTATATCAGCCCCAGATTTATCAGGTTCTTAACTGTCAAGGAAATCAGCTGTAGCCTGTTGCGGTGTGTTAGAAAATGATGGGAATCAGGTAAGACAGGGCATAACCTTCACACACACTGAGAAGAATTAAGTGGTAGATTTTCATTCATTTCTGTTGTTTTTGTGGAGCTCTCTCATTAGGAACAAGTACCTTAGACAATCATACTACAACAAAAATTCTAAAGGAAGCAAATTCCTTTGACACTTCAGTAAGAGCCTGGGAGGAGCCCATCTCCCACAGAGAACAAATGAATGACATTTTTGCCTCTATGCTTCTATATAATTCCCACCAGCCAAGATGATTTAGGTGGAAAAAGAAAAAAAGAAGAACAAGGGCAATGACAGCAATCTCACATTCTAAATGCCAGATGCACAAGCTTGGAAATTAAAAAACTGTTGTTTATTGTGTCATCAGCAGTGACACTATTTCCTACTGCAAAAAGGAAGTTTTTCAGTTTGTAAACTGAAGGAAGCTAATCAAATGCTGCCATACAGAAAAGGCACACAGAGGCAACCACTCTCTACATTCCTTCTAACACTCTTTGCAGTTGGGGCTTCTGGTCTTTTGATCTTAAGTTTGTTGCTAAATGTTGGGAAGTGGTTGTTTGCCCTTGCCCTTCCAAATGTAGCAACACATGCAGTAAATAATCTGTGGATCATCTAGATTAAACAACTACTGTAGGGTTGTACAGTGGCTGAGGGCAGAGACTTCTATGGCTGAGGATGGTTAAAGGCAGCTTGTAAGCCAATGCAGAAAGAATTATCTGTGTAAACAATTTGAGATAACTAGCAGTGTCAGTATCAGAAGCAGAGAATTTCAGAATTTCAGAAAAGTGAAGACTTTTGCTTTTACTAGCGAATACTGCAGAAACACTTTGGTATGGCATGTGGTACACGATGCAAAAAGTGTTGCATGGACTGATTACCAATTTTGGATTGATTTGTTTCAATCCGAAGTGAGCAATTTTAATATATTGTTCCTTTTGAACACAAAATGCTACAGAATTAGAAATACAAATAAAAGGCTACTTCTAAATCATGATAACTGTACCTTTAAAATTAATGTGAAAAGAACTTTTGTAGTTCTGTAGTGCATTCTCCAAGATTATCCATTTGCCAGGATTGGTGGAAGATAAAATCATGGAGTATAAATGTTCTCTTCAGTAATGTTTTCAGAAGAGTTTCTATATGCGAGGGCATGCCACAATTATTTATTTCCCTTTAAAAACAGCATTCATTGCCTCAGCCACAAAAGCTTTTGTATTAATTTCAAAAAGAGTATACAAATTTTCATAATATAGATTTGAAGAGACTATAAAAGCTGGTGGTTTGATACATCTCAAAAAAAACCCCAACAAAAAACAAACAAACAAACAAAAAAAACTTGTTGGTTAAGATAGGAGAAAGTTATTTCCAGGAAGGTTTGGAGACTGTTTTCTGGAAGGCACATTGAATTGCTAACTAATTGCATTCACACTATTTGCCATATCATCAATGGGGAGCATTTTATGGCTAGATGCAGCTAGATTAAAATCAATTAAAAAGATGAGTTGGTTTTATCATGTATTTTTATTTAGTCTGACAGCTGCTTTCTGAATGGCACAGAAGAGTGCATATGAACCAGATATATCCCCTCTGAATAAACCAATTGTTATATTCTTTAACTCTTTTATAAGAGATGCATTACATAAAAGAGGCAGTTCAAAGTGATAGCTCAAATTCTGCCCATTGACAGGCCTCAAGGCATCTCCCCAGACTGTGCAATCTGTTATCTGTACTGCAACAGGGCACATTAAAAGCAGGAATCTAGGGCTAAGCCAAAAGAATGTGTAAATWATGGTAGAAATTACACAGGTATGAGTACAAAGATATCACTGGAAAACTGAAAAAAGATAAAAAGAAAAAAAATACAATAGAGAGCTGTAAGGAAGAGTAGGAAATACTGGAGGAAAGCTGATGCTGTTTTTTGTCTTTTTCCTCTAACATTCTCCTGTTGATTGCTTTTCTGCTTTTGCTCTATCTTTTGAGCCCTTTGGGATAAATGATAGCCACTTACACAGCTTATTTATATGTACTGTAAAGTAAATAGCCAATTAATCAACTCCAAATTTGTCACACAGACTTAACATTGTTTTTATGATTAGGGTTACTTTCAAACTCTTTTAGTAACTGGAGTCTATGAAGCACAGCATTGAGACTGCTTCCACTCAGCAAACAAGAAATAGTCCAGCCTTGCATGAAGCTTCATCTCAACCCATGTCATGCAGAGCTTGCCAATATGATTCTGCTTGATTGCTTTGCTATGCAGAAATTAATATATTTTTGGTCCCAAATTTTTCTGTTGTACGCTAAATTCTGGTTGACCTTGCTACTGACACCAACATTAGCAACAGTGGCAAGACAGAGGAGATGAACTGCAAAGCATTTGTACCACAGATAACAAACAACAAAGGAAGATCTGGAATTCCCTATACTCCCGTAGATATTCTTCACATCAACGCTTTCTGAACACAAATGAAGTTGACAACACTGGTTCTTTGGCTGTCAATTAAATTTTCTGGTAGTGTTGGCTGCTTAAAAAAAAAAAAGTAAAACACTATGGTTTTCTATGGTTTTTGTTTGATTTTGTTTTTTTGATAGCAAGGGTGTTATTTTTGGCATAGGAGATGAGGGCATTCTTCTGTCCAGGCTCTGAGAGTACTAAATGTATATTCTGCTTGGGAAAAGGGGAAAAACTAACACTAATATGAAAAAAGTGAGAACATTTCCTTTGGTTAAGGCTGGTAGGGTAGCCATGAGCTAGATGTAACCATCCAGTATAGCTGGAACAGAAAAACACAATGAGGACTTTTCAAAACATAAAGAAATAAAGATTTCATTGTATATATAACCGATCAATGTTGTATAAACTTACTGCAAAAGAGACATGGAATCAGAAAAAGAAGTCATTTAAAACTTTGGTCCTGCTAGTACAATATCTCAATGCTTGTTAATTTATAGAAAGCAACTGTGAAAATGCACTATAGAACTCATTTATCAGTATGCAGATTGTTTTATGAGTTTTGAGTAAGAGAATATCTTAAATTTAGTCAGTGAACAAATAAGCAAGCCTGGTGTTCTCAGGGTCTAGCAATTTTAAGTGTCAGAATCCATTAGTAAAGGTACTGTGGCTTTCATATTTCTCATGCTTCTGTCTTTTCAAAAAATACATACAAGTGTATGCTAAGCTGCTTAATTCCTTCCTCAGTATAGACTTCATCTTTATAAGGCAGCTTTAGCACCTCTTCTCTTAGCCGATAAATCATATCTTTCACTTTATTAATCACAAATATTCCTTTTAGAACTGGAGGCCATCACATGAGCAAAACTTCTGTTGAGTGCAAAACCATTTCATAAAGCTCCTTATCTCCACAGGATTTGCCAGTTAATACTCTAAACTGAAAGAATAAAAGAACTAGAAACAAATTCTTTTCCAGAATCTTTTATTAAAGGGTCATTAGTAAGTTAGATAAGCCACTGTGACTCTACTGACAGTTTTTGTCTTTCCTTTTTATAAGGTGGGTTTCCAGTCTACAAAGGCTCTCTCCATCTCTTTTGAATCTACTGCTGACCCAACAGCTAACTCAGATTAAGTCTTCAGGCCTTCCTTTACCCCTTCATTTTGGTTCTGTCACTTTATTAACATGTTCGTCCAGTAATACAGTGCGGCTCTGGTGATTCAAGAACACTGTTCATCAAAGACTGTTCCCAGAGCCCAGAACCTAAGCATACATTTTTAAGGAAGACTTCAAATGAGGGACATTCCTAACCTCCAGCTAAGGAAGTGCATTTCAATTCCTGGTTGAATGATTTTTAGTATTTTAAACAAATATTTCTGCAAATTAGTTCCATGGTTCAGCTCTTCTGATAGAAGCTTCAGCAACAAATTGTGAACTTGGAAGTAAGTATCAGAAGTGAGATTATTCTACTTAAATTAGGCATCAAAAGGTTAGCTGTCTAAGAGTAGTTGTGCTCTATGCTAGCCTCTTCTTTAATCATTGGGAAGAAAAAGGCACCTCTGAAGTGTGCTTCATTTCATCCGCAGTAATTGAGACAGATACTTGTCCTCACTTGATGTACCTATTTCTCTCCATTGGGTATAAAGGATGAGTGACTCACTTAAGGTGAAATGACTAGCTTTTAGATACCTACACTGGCTTACAAGAATCTCCGTTTAGATGTCTGAAAAGGAGGTGAATCTAACCCCAGCTGATAGGAATATGTTCCAGTAAAACCTGAATCCAAAGTGTGAGCCTCTTTCTCAAAGTGGTTCTATGCTATCGAGGTGAGAATTGGAAACAAAAAATACGTAGAGCACAGAATCACAGAATAGTTGGGGTTGGAAGGGGCCTCTGGAGATCATCTGGTCCAACCCCCCCTGCTCAAGCAGGGTCAGCCAAAGCAGGCTGCCCAGGACCATGTCCAGTCAGGTCTATCTCCAAGGATGGAGACTCCATAACATCTCTGGGCAACCTGTTCCAGTTTTCAACCACCCTTACATATAAAAGTGTTTTCTTATGTTCAGATGGAATTCCCTGTGTTTCAGTCTGTGCCTGTTGCCTCTCGTCCTGTCTCTGGGCACCACTGAGAAGAATCTGGCTCCATCTTCTTGACACCTTCCCATCAGATATTTATAAACACTGATAAGATCCCCCTAAGTCTTCCAGTCCCAGCTCTCTCAGTCTTTCCTCATATGAGAGATGTTCCAGGCACTTAATCACCTTAGTGGCCCTTCGCTGGACTCGCTCCAGTATGTCCATGTCTCTCTTGTATGGGGGAACCCAGAACTACAGAAGTAACTTTATATCTTTATATCATTATCACACACACATATATTTTATATATATACATTACACACACAMAAAAAAAATCATATATATTTATATCTTTACATTATCATATATGCATATTATCATTTATATATATAACATGTATCTATATCAAGCAATACTATCATATATCTTTATATCATTACAGTAATGATTTTATATCTTATTATTGTGCAGATAAGATTGACCTTTTTAAATATCAAAGAGTTACTGAGCAAAAATCTCTGATGCAGTTTGCTCTACTGACACATCTAAGTGTGCTATGTATGAACTCCACATTGAACAATCCTTCCTAACCTGTAATTCAGACTGATGAATTCATGGTTTCTCTTCCCAATTAGCTCTTTTCCATGAATTTTCCATTAATTTAACTCTAATCCAGAAGTGTTGCTGTATGATACGTGTATTACTATGTCTTCTAAAAGACGGTAAAAAATAACATAACAGTAATTTAATGGAAATCCAGGATCCAAACACTGAAAAGGGCATTGACTACTTTTTGCATGATCCCACAGTGTGTTGAAAATCTAACATTTGGTAAAGACATTGATCTACTGAAAAGCAGACATACTTCTCCAGCAGATTTTGAACAACATTGGAGAAAATAAAAACAATGTTCAACAAACAGAGATGGAGGATATTGTATATGAGAAGACAAGTCAAAATCTGAATGTGCATTTTCTAATGGTATTAATTCTCTCTTCTTTATGTTTCCAGGAAACTGCATATTCATTTTCAGGTGAAAAGCTTTATAAAGGTGTAACATCATGGATGTCATTATAGGCATAAAAATCTACACCTGTTAAGAACAAACCTATTACCTTAAGGTCCTCAATTCAGATTTTGTTCTTCCTGTAATCCTTTTGAACTTCCTTTCAATCAATGTTCAGTAACCTGTACTGAAATACCAGTAATTTACCAACATTGAAAGGCTTTCAGACTTGTACCTGGTCAGACATCTCCCCTCCTTCCCTTTACAAATCCACAAATTATGCAAAATCACCATATTAGTACAAAGCAACACACATTCAGCTGAGGTTCTGGCACAATATGGGGGCTACAGCTCAGCTACTTTTCTAGTAGTTTTATAAGAAGCCCTTCTAAAATTATAAAAGGTGCAATTTGGACAGGAACTGACAGAAATTGGTCACTTAAAGCTGTAGGTTTATTTGAATTGCCTACACCATGTTCCATATTCATTACTTTATTTAACACAAGATAGCAGACTCAGTCCAAATCCCAATTAAGAAAATGCCACGAGAAAAAAAATCCCACCTCTACAACTTTGTACTATCAACAACAGGCACAACAAAAATGCCCATGATGAAACAGATCTCTGAGAATGAACTGTTCTCACAATTAAAGAGAGTTGCTTTAGATGTATGGTGAACATGCTGATAGAGTAATGTGAGGGAAGGAATGCAGATGCTCATGTCATATCTGTTCGGCAGTAGGGACAAACAGTCTGTAAGGCTATTCTTTCACAGAGGCTAAACTCAATAACAGCAAGAATATACGAATACAGAGAGACCTACTTCAGAGTACTATATCAAGTGAAGAAATAAAATCACAACACACTCCTTCAATTTAGTTGGAAAGTCTTTCAGGGAAAAAAAAAAGGATAAAATAATATTTTCAAAGTCAGATCTAATGTGAAACAGAATCTGACAGGTCTGATATGATACATCAAGGCGAAGCGGAAATTGAATGTTGTTTCTTTGAAAAGTGATGAAAATATATAGTAGTTTTTAGCATTGGTGTTGTGATCCTCAAAGGTATCGCCACCATTCCGAGCAATTCTGATCTCATCCTACTCCCTAGTCCCAACTCTCAGATATTCAATTTTTGCAATAGAGGCAAGAGCTGAGGAGGAGAGATGAGCATTGAATTGCCTGTACTTTGCACTCCAGCACTCTGATGCAGGCTGAAGCCCTGTGTCCTTGGGACCAAAAGTCAGAGAGGGATTGAGTTGCTCTACCTGAAGCCACACTTCCAACTTCTCCTTCTATCAAGCTGCAAAAGTAGAGCCTAGTACAGACCTAGAACTGTTTTCTCCTCAATTGCCTGCCCCTTCCCTCAGTTCAGTCTTCAACAGACCTCATCCTTCAGGGGCTATGAGTAGACCAACAAAGTAGTACTTGCGCTACTCTGGCTGTAGGCTCCTCCTTGTACAGAGAACATTTGCAGGGGCTGTTTCTGTGACTGTAAGGTTGCTTTATAGTATCAGGGCAAAATAAAGAGACCTTAGTGCACCTGAATCAGGCTTGCTGCTACTGGCCTCAAGCAGAGGTAGATTTACTTGGTCATTTGCCCCTCACCTCCCAAGAGCACCTTGTTAGCCGCTGTGCATGTTCCCACAAAACGTTTTGTGAATTGTCCTGAAAACTGGGACACACTGTCCTGCAGTGGGCTCCAGTTGTCAGGACATGAGTCCTGATCACTGTATCTCAGTGGTAGGAAACCTCTATTTAGCATGATGCAAGCTGATCGATTTAACCCTGAGAATTTCTCTGTCTCATTTGATATTTTGAAATGGCAGAGCAGATCATCTGAGACAGTACTTCTATCAGCCTCATCCACAGTCTTCAGATACCTTTCTGTTGTGGCTTTTGCTATTCCTATGCTCACATCCTTTGAGGATGTGGATACCATATCTACAAAAGGTAAAACTGATAAAGTTAGGACATTTTTAAAAAGCAACAATGAGGAATGTTCTTATAACCTTGGTAATTGCAGAGAACCATAGCATGGAAGATTTGAATTTAGATCTTGRAAAAGGCTATCTTGCTTCTACCTGAGATCTTAATCTTTGAAAAGAACAACATGAATAATGTTGTGCTTTACAACAAAAATAAAGGCACAGCACAGAACTGCCCTTCTTTTTTTTATAAAACTATCCATTGACAGTACTTCAAATAGTATGAATACAGTTGGTTAATAACTTATTGAGCTTTCAGAAAGAAGTCTGAAAATCTCCTGCTAATAACCTTCTGATCTCAAGGTTTTGGTAAGAGAGACGTTGTACCAACTACCCTGCTGTTTGCCACCATAATTCAAAGAGATTTAGTACCCATACTCACCTGGGGAAAACTCCAATTTCAATCTGAAACTTGCAGCAAATCAATATAACCAGCATTACAATACATGGTCTGACTCAAGTGACAGGATACTTTTTAATGACCTCCCACTATGTATCACTTTTATGTTTTATTGTTGAAATGTTATTTCAAGACCAGTAATTTCTCCTGGAAAAAAAGACTTCTTTTGTCTCTGCCAATGCCAGCTTTTTTTTTAGCACTGCCTAAGATACCTAATGTTTTCAATCATCAGCTCAGTCTTCACCATAAAGGTAAGAATGTGTGATAGGTTATGCCATTAACTTCATGAAGTATCCATTAAAAAATGGAAAATACTTACAGACAATGTTTCTACCATTGAGAAATATACATACTTCTCTCTCCTGGAGCTAGCAGAAAAGTGTAATGCCTATTGACTAGACTTAAAGGAAGCATTCTCTTCTCTTTATTTTGGCAAAGCATCAATCCTCTTCCGGTCAATTTTATTATATAATAGTAATGTCTGATACTGTTCTTTGAAGCCTTCTTATTGGAACTTCTCTCTGACTAAATAATATCTCTAACCTATAATATAAGCATCAGAGGAGAGGAAAAAATTAAAAATTAAAGGAACTAGACAAACAGAACAAGGTAGCAAGTTCCCTACATTCCCTGATTTGGTTTTTATATTGTTTCTTTACTCAGAATACTATAAAAGCTCATTACTTTAGATTTTAAGAGAACAGATCCAATAAACAGGCTGAAAATCATTAGTAACTACAGTGTCAAGGTTTCAGCTGCACTTTAATGTATAGATCTCAAAACTTAGTAAATTAGGACAAAAATTATTTCCTTCTGTCAGAGATTCAAAAACAGACATACAGACCAGTAAATGATATCGCCAAGGCTATCCAGAAAGCCCATGGTACAGCCTGATCTAGAGTGCAATTTTCTTGACTCTCAGTCCCAACATACAGTAGAGATGTTAATATTAATGAAAGCTAAACAAGAAAAAAAGTTGATAATGTCTTAAAAGATGAATGGAAGATGAATTGACAATATCATGCTACAGCCCTGCAATATCTTTCTCTACAAGCAATGATGCATGTAGAATACCATGTAGTTATAACATGCACAGAAAAAGATAATAGTAGTAAGAATATAAATAAAAGAATCTGAAAACACTTATGAGATTGACAAGAAGACTAAAAGAACTTTTACATATGTCAGCTTAGAATAATCAGAAATCCAAACACAACTATCTGATACGTAATCTCTAAGAACAAATTCCTTCTACATAAGGCTTCACTAGGTGCGGTGTGAGTGTGAATCAGGACTAAATGCTTACATCTACACTGTCAAGTAATGAAGACTAATGGGAACAGATATGTAGAGCAAACAGTTATTGCTGAGGATCTGATATCCACAGTATAGGCATTTGTGAGGGTTTTACTTTGGACTAGCTCTAATCTTGTCCCAAGTCCTGAGTGTGTTTTCGCAACAAGAGCACATAAGGTTCGTTCCTGTCAAACCTTCTGGTTTAGTTTGATCCAAATGGGATCCAGGCTATATGCTCAAAGATTCACACTTTTCATTGTGACCCATAAAGCCCTGAAAGTGGGAATGAACAGGAAATTCACTTCAAAAGCACACTTCTGATACAAGCTAACATATTACTAGAGAAGCATTCAGTAAACCCCCCTAGAGGAAAAAACAGCACACAGAGTAGACTAAAAATGCTTAATAAGGAATAGGAATATGGAATTAAGTAAAGGAAAAGGCTAGATATAAGGTCAAAACAGATCTTAGAAGGGAAAACCATTAGACTATGGAAAACCTGAGGGTTCTCCTTTCATTGCGAACCACTTGATAATGCAGCACATTACTTAACATGACAAAAAAATGAAGCAATCTGTGAGAATGAAAAGGAAAAAAAAAATCCAAGCCCTTTGAAAGTCTGGAGAATCCATGTCTTAAATGAAATTCTTGATTCACCTAAAATCTTCATAACTCACTTGGAGATTGACTGTAAAAGAATAACCATATGTTGCTAGAGAGTTAAACTAGAGGGGCTGACTTTTTATCAAATAACATCTTTCACTTCATGAATATCTATGATTCTATAAGAAATCATTTTTGAATTAAAGAAAGAAATCTCTGGAGAGTCCTGCAGGAAAACAGCATGAGCAGTCTGCAATCATGATTTTTTCAATGACCATGCTTATTTTAGTACTATTTTCCAGCTGGCTGATCAGAAAGACATACAGATCAGGAAAGCACTCATCTCTCTGAATTTCTCCTATTCTGCCTTTCACGAGCAAATCATTTTTCCATTTAAGTTTCCACARGGGTGCTAATGGAAACCCATTTTGGGCTAAACAAATGATTAAGGCTAATGGATTGCCAATGCGCATTATGAGCAAAATTTTACGAGTCAAAATCTCAAATTCACATATCATCCACAAAAAGGTGAAAATAGAAGTGGAGGGAACATTAACATTAGAGATTGATTTCTGTGCATCAATCTAAGTGAAGTTATTGCATTTATATATACGGAAAAAAGGAAGAGGTACTGACAGCTGTGAAAGCAGCCAAACAGGGCATAGCAGAAATGCTGCTTTTGTTACATACTTATAATGGGGTGCTGTTATGGAGTGGCTTCCATTTCTAAATCTGTATTTACCTACTCTCAATGTAATGCTGCCCCAAACAGTAGTCATATCATGTCATAAGTATCAGGAAATTSTGAGAAGATCTCAGGTATCTGTGTGGAACTACTGCTGACACTGCTCCTACTCTGCTGATTTATCTTGGTCAGAATATATGGTTCCTACTTGCTTCACTTCAGTAGGATGAAAGCTAAAGAATGTGTAGGGATTCAAGGACAGTATTTTGCAGGGAAAACATCAACTCACAGACAGGGAGGGCTTTTTTTGTTTTTTTGTTTTTTTCCTGGGAGGTTTCAGTTTAATCAGTTCTGCTTGGCAAAGGTTTTAATTTTGTATTGGCTGAGCTGAAAAAAAAAAGTGAGTGGGATTAAGACATACAAGATGTATATTCTATGCTCAGAATTTGTATCTTCATGAGAGTTTTGTGATAACTCTAGAAAATACTAACTGTTTAAATCACTGCTCAGAAAGTTTGCTCAAAATTTTAATTTTCTTCTTTTAAGAAGGGACATTTATGGGAAGGCCCTAGAATGTGCTTATCACATCAGTTTTTAAAAGATACCTACTATTCTGTCACTGAAAAATTAAATTTATTCTAATAAATCTCCAGATAAAGTACAAAGTTGTTTTATGCTCTTCATCTGCAGTTGCCTATTTTGAAGTAGTAATTAACCAAGAAACATAACTGAGGCCCTGTGCTAATATCATTGACAGAATATTGCACAAAAAAAAATAACCTACTTTATAAACAAGCTTTACTTCAAAATTGGAAAAATAATGAGCATTTCCACACTATTTTTTCCTAACAGGAAGTTAGAAGGCATAGTTAGTGAACATAAAGAAGCCCTTTGACACCTCAGCTGTATGCTTAGTTTCTTACATCCTTTTAGTCAGCTCCTACTGAAATACCAATGGGAAGACCATTTTATTTTAATGTAACAAAATTCCCACTGAAAAGTCCACACAGTCTGCCATCCAGCAAGGGAATGTTGAATGTTCTGCAGTGTGTTCAACACCATGCCTTAAAATATATATATTACAAACTGTAAACAGCATGTGTTCTTTGGAATATGCATACAATATTCCTTGAACCATTTCCAATTTAACAGGTCTTCACTTTACCTCCCACTTCACTCTTGTGTTTAGTCAATATGATGAGAGACATTAGAAAGGGGAGATTTCTAATTTTTCATTGTTTGTGTTACAGTTTTTGTGCTATTAATGTATAGGAGGGGTTATATTTAATTTATTGAGCTCTCTCTCAAAAAAAATCTATTCCAAGCAATTATTTCAAGTATGTGAAGAGAAAAAGAAACGTAGTCTTAATCAATAAAATTGCTTTTTTAGTTTTCTCTGTATAGATCATGGGTTTGACCCTATTTTAATCCCTTGGGCAGTATAAAATCACCTTTCATATGCAGTGGAGAAATGACGCATAACAGAAGGACCACTCTTTTTTGGGATGAGAAACATTTCACTGTACTTGCAAGCAAAGCTTAACTATAATCCACTTTTCATATCTTAAAAGCCTCACTGTCTTAATATCCCACTGTACATGGCTTTGTAGGCTGTTTTTATATAACGTCTCGTTCGGGTTATAGTCTCCCCCATAAGTGACATTTAGAGCTTCTCATGCTCAGAGCAGTGCACAAATACTAGCTAAGGTTTATCCAAAATAAACAAAAATCTCTAGAAAATTAGGTAGAAAGGCATGCCTCTGTCTACTTAGGTGCAATTGTTCTAAATATATGCCATACAACTTCTTCATTGCACTCTTCATTGCCTCTTAAGATATTTCGCAAAATTCCTGGTCATAAGTTGCATTCATTTCAACTTTTTTTTTTTAACTAATGATTAGAGGATAATTTTTCCTTCCATTTGTGGAAAATTTTCTTGCCAAGTTACACAAATTGTTACGAGATTTTTATTAAACTCTTTGGATAATATATGTGATACCTCATTAGCTCATTTTATCTCTAAGTAATACAGCAGTTTATTTTCTGCTATTTCTCTTTTAACAGACCAGCATTTTCTTATATAGGACATTCAATATCAGTAATAAAGTACAGGCTTCTTCCCAACTGTGTCTTCTAAAATAGGTGAAAGTTTTTTGGACATAAAATTCTATGTTTTATTCAGAAGTTCACATTGGTTCCAGAGATGTACTTTTCTTACAGACCCCTTGGCCTCCTGACATAGAGTCTGCCACAGCAATACGACTTGACCTCCTTGGTCAGGGACAAAGGAAGGTTCCTGCCATTATTCCCATTGCAGAATTAAGCTCAGCAGTCACAAAGTGTGATTTTATGTCGCCTAAGAATTTCACCTGAGTCCCAGTTCAGGTAGTCTAACCAGCACTTTGTTGGTTGTGTACTGTTTTTGACACAAGGCTTATTGGCAAGATAACATTATTTTAACTTACTCTTCCTGTCATTTGACAAAAGTGCCAAAGCCAATAATTTAGCTTTCAAACTCAGTCCTAATTACAGAGATGGAGAGTCGAGGAAGAGGGCAAAACCCTTCTCTGAATACTGGCAGTTTGTTTAGACTAAAAGATTTAAAACTGTAATCCACAACAGAAAATACCTAATGACTGGTACAATTACCTTGCTAAAAGCACAAGAATGTGCTTCCGGACACTGGGCACACTAATGTCTTTCAGAGAGGGTGGATCACCTGCAGTCTGTTAAAGAAGTGTTTGGGTCAGGCTAATTGAACCTTCCTGTTAAGTTTTACGTAATGGAAAGAGCTGAAGTGTTCCGGGTTTTTTTGGTTTTTTTGTTTGTTTGTTTGTTTCGTTTTTTTTTTTTTTTTTTTTTTTTTTTCTTTTCTTTAATTAAAAATATTTGAATTTTTTTTTTTTTTTGTTTTTTTTTTTTTTTTTTTTTTTTTTTTTTTTTTTTTTTTTTTTTTTTTACCTTCCCTGTAAGTAAAAAGAATGGAAATTATCATCTGTCACTGGAATCATGCAATGTCTTGTTTTTAAGCTGTTGACTTCTTCATACATTTTATTGTGAAGATTTAAGAGCAAAGATGGGGGAAAACAGAAGAGATGGAACTGCATAAAAGGTCTTAAGGAAATACATCCTGGCATGATCAACCATCTGCTTCTCATGCGAACAATACAGGTCCTGCACTAGCAGTGTTGTGCGTACAATAATCTGCACCTCTGCCACCTTGAAGACTAAGATCCAACTTGAAAATCACTGAATGGTGTTTCCATCTGCTCCTTGTTGGGTCATTCAGCCATCTAATTTATGCTTGATTCTGTGCTGCAGGTGTAACTCAGTGATACGCAGGATTACTACAAGGTCTATGAGTCACCTAAACCCTACTTGACAAAGGACAAAACTTATTCATTTTAATGACAGGAATTTTGGTAAGAAAATGCAGTAAATGTTGATTAATGTATTTCAACATTGGCCATTATATTTTTAGATGACCATCACAAACCAACTTGATTGGTGTTTGACAAAGTGATACATCCAGGCCAGATTCTATTTTAGTGGTAAATCAATGTGACTCATTAATTATAATGGTTCCACTTCTATATATTGTCAATGGAAGATCAAGCCCTTAACACTTAACATTTCTATCCTGTTCTCACAAATCAACCTATTATTAAAAAATAAAATGTTTTTCATTGATTCTGTGTCAGAAAGTTTACAAATTTCTCAGGTGCCAAGCTGCTTAGCAATGTTGCATAGGTTTTAATGTCAAAAGTTCATTATTCTGCAACAAATGACAGCTTCCCACTCCAACCTTGGGAATCACTTGATGATCTTTTGAAAATATACTATTAAAATAAAGCCTTGTCAATTGTTTCTGTATCAAAAATTCTATATGTAGAAGTGAACTGTCACCTTCCTAAGCCACGAGGTCCTTTCGAAGTACACTGCTCAAAACCAAACCGCTGCTGCCCCGTCACACTGAATGACACCATCACTTTTTTTTTTAATCATTTTCTTTTCCTCACTAGTGTTTACAACTCCTTCCAGTTTCATATAATCTCAAAACACAATTAACAAACTGCATGGCCATTCAAGAGCATTAATGACAGTGTTGGCTCAGATGCTGTACTGCCCCGAGGTTCCAAATGGCATGGCAGAGAGGGAGGACCGCCGATATCACAGAATCACATAATCGCTGAGGTTGGAAGGGACCTCTGGAGATCATCTAGTCCAACACCCCTGCTCAAGCAGGGTCACCTAGAGAACGTTGCACAGGATTGTGTCCAGGCGGGTTTTGAATATCTCCAGAGAAGGAGACTCCTCTAGGCTAAACAGGCCCAGCTCTCTCAGCCTTTCCTCATAAGAGAGATGTTCCAGTCCCCTAATCATCTTTGCAGCCCTTTGCTGGACTTGCTCCAGTAGTGCCACATCCCTCTTGTACTGGGGAGCCCAGAACTGGACGCAGTACTCCAGATGGGGCCTCACCAGGGCTGAGTAGAGGGGGAGGATCACCTCC